>NC_090929.1:1577511866-1577779366 GCF_040938575.1 Ambystoma mexicanum | reverse complement strand
CGCAGCCAGGCCACCTATGATGAGCTGAGGACCTGTGGAAGTCGTTGTAAAGGTTTTAAAGGAGGCGTAGTGCCTTTCAGGGTCCCAAGCACCATACGGATCCGGCGAGCGTCAATGAAATGGCGACTACACTGCATGGGGGTGGACTGGACCCAGAACCCCTGACAGGATCTGATGATCGAGGTGCATCTGAAAGCTTGTCACAAATCAGTACATTGATTGCCTGGCCACAGGAGGTGGAAAACCATCACCAGCTGGGATCCACAGCTGTGGGAGGAGTGAAGACTGGGGCTGAAGGTTAGGACAGCAGATGAGTGCACCACAAAAAACAATGGTGTGATCTGCAAAGTGTGTAAGTTGCTAAGTGCCTTTGCCTACAAATGCACAGATGTGTTGTCAACAGCAACCCGCCCACTGCCAACCAATGTGAGGGTAGTGATATGAACAATGCATGATGGGTAAAGATCTGCCTCTTGCGCCACTCTGCATGTGGCTGTGGCAGTGCATTGCTACTTGCCCAGCCACCACCTGTGTCATCACCACCTTACTGTACCTCACCAGGGAACATGAGTGTGTGTCTACCAACATAGTGTTGTGCATGTCATGACCATGTACCAGGTGGATGGACAGCCACATACAAGAAGCCCTGGGCGGGGGGTTGGGGAGGCGGGGTTTTGGACGTGATTGTCCAATATGCCGTTTTCATGGAGGGGCCTGCCAGTGAGCAATTTGCCGTATGGCCCATGTTCAAGCACATGAAAATGTCAGTGGTTGAGACATTCCACATGGATCCCAATGGATTCCATGCATCTTAGAAACTGTTAGAAGCTGGCAAATTGCAGAGGATTCGAATGCATTCATACACGCATGAAAAGGACATGCTGGAGTAACTGCACACCCTTTTGGCAGGTGGAGAGGAAGGCTACTATGTTTTTCCCTTGCCCCTACCCTAGCTGCCAAACTGATGAAAATCACACGCAGCCTTAAAGCATGTGCAATATCAGACATGTGTAATTGATGCATGCTATCACACATGCTTTATCACATTGACCCCGCCTCCCCACATGTTTTCCTGAGTTCACAAATGGATGTACGTGCACTGTAGAATGAGAGTGGAGCAGTGACGTGTCAGTATGTTTTTGTAAAGAAATCAGGCATGCACCTGTCCATTACATACTCTCCTTGCATGCTGTATCGTTGATGTGTCTGCAACATGCATCCTTTCTCCAGTGTATTCACTTTAACATGAGCAAAGGAATTGCCACAAGCACCTCCCAGCACAAGGGGCTGAACCAGCTGCTTGATAACACAAAGCTGCAGGCAGAAGGAAAGGGAAAGGTGGGGCTGCCAGCTGTCTGCTACTATGCCTGCAGGCACATGTAGAAGGGAGGAACATGAAGACCTCAGTGTCATGCCTGACCACTGAAGCCTCATTGCAAAATAGCATGTTCCAGCTTGCAGAGAAATACATATAGTATAGCAGCCAGGGGTCAGTAGCTAGCCTGCATCATGCACAATGTCTCCCCAGGCTACCTGTGCTTGTCAACATGCAGTTCAACAATAGTGCACCAACATCATCTCGAATGCAGAAAAGCAAATGTTCACAATGCAGCCAGGTATGTGTCCATGCTGGAGTGCCATGTGTTGGCATGTGTGTCTACCTATGACATGAGTTTGCACCACTCAGCTATATTATATCTTCAGTAACACAATGGCATGCTGATGCCTGCCCTGTGGTGGGGCTACGAGCAAAGGAATGGCCAGTGGGGATGTTGATGCTTAGCATGTAAATGACACATGTGCAGATGTGTCTGCTAGAGCAATGAAAGGCAAAGGAATGGCACCCCAAAGCATAGGCTACTGTACATCTGGAGGGTTCTGAGGTCAATGGGCTATGATCCGCTCCCCTGTGTATGGCATATGCCCATTACTTGTCTGCTCCCACTGTGTGAGTAGGCAAATGCGCTAATGCAGATTCTCTGTTAATATTCTGCCCAGTCAGTGATTCCCAATGCCCACTTGAAGACATGTCTATTCCCACTCATCAATGTAGCCCCTACAACATATCATGCAATGGATGACAGAATGCGCAGACAATGCGATGCAGATATGCGTGCTATGCAGGCCGTACTTATTCAAAGCGTGCCCACTAATGTTCTACTCCTACCCACAGGAAACCATGGTGACACCCCCGATGATGGGCATCTATGGGAGAATGATGGCGGAAGCAAGTGATCATGGCTTGTGCAAGGATTTTGATTTCCCACGGCACCATTACATCGGGCCCGTCACTCAAGACACCAACTTCACGTCCACGGTGACAAGGAAGGACTCCAAAACCATGTTTCTTCTTATGTACAATTTTGCTGGGGTCCATGCAGAGATACAGCCAATTAAGGGTTGGGGACATGCTGGTGGTAGTGGATGACACCACCACTGTCTTGGAGAAATCTCTTCCCAGGCAACGTACGGAGCTGCCACATTTCTTCCAGAGACAGAGGGATTAATCCCAACCGAGGAACAGGTATAGTGGCCCCACCTCCTCCACACATTGCATGTATTGATGACACCCTAATGTGGCAAGAGCTGAGGCAGTGATGATACCCTAATGTGCCAAGAGCAGGACTCTACTGCTGAGGGAGTGATGATACCCTAATGTGCCAAGAGCTGAGGCAGGTATGCCACCCTAATGTGCCAAGAGCAGGACTCTACTGCTGAGAGAGTGATGATACCCTAATGTGCCAAGAGCAGGACTCTACTGCTGAGGGAGGGATGATACCCTAATGTGCCAAGAGCTGAGGCAGTGATGATACCCTAATGTGCCAAGAGCAGGACCCTACTGCTGAGGGAGTGATGATACCCTAATGTGCCAAGAGCTGAGGCAGTGATGCCACCCTAATGTGCCAAGAGCAGGACTCTACTGCTGAGAGAGTGATGATACCCTAATGTGCCAAGAGCAGGACTCTACTGCTGAGGGAGGGATGATACCCTAATGTGCCAAGAGCTGAGGCAGTGATGATACCCTAATGTGCCAAGATCTGGACTCTACTGCTGAGGGAGTGATGATACCCTAATGTGCCAAGAGCTGAGGCAGTGATGATACCCTAATGTGCCAAGATCTGGACTCTACTGCTGAGGGAGTGATGATACCCTAATGTGCCAAGAGCAGGACTCTACTGCTGAGGGAGGGATGATACCCTAATGTGCCAAGAGCAGGACTCTACTGCTGAGGGAGGGATGATACCCTAATGTGCCAAGAGCTGAGGCAGTGATGATACCCTAATGTGCCAAGAGCAGGACCCTACTGCTGAGGGAGTGATGATACCCTAATGTGCCAAGAGCTGAGGCAGTGATGATACCCTAATGTGCTAAGATCTGGACTCTACTGCTGAGGGAGTGATGATACCCTAATGTGGCAAGAGCAGGACTCTACTGCTCATGGAGTGATGATACCCTAATGAGCCAAGAGCAGGACTCTACTGCTGAGGGAGTGATGATACCCTAATATCCCAAGAAGCAGGCCCTGTGATGTTTTTGTTTGCCTTTTTCTACCATTTCAAAATCATTAAGATCAGAATCCATGAAAATAATCAATAATGCGAATATAATGAACTTTTACATAAACAACATAAGACTCCAAAGATGTATTACCAACCTACATTTCAAATGTAAAAACATTTAAAAACAGTGCTGTACCAACTCAAAGGATCCGGCAGTGGCCTTCTAGAACAGGGATATGGACCAAGGATGGTCGATGGCCTATTATCTCATACTGAACATTTAAACCTGTGTATTTCATTATAAGGTCCAATTATGCTATACAGAAGGTGAATGATGCTGTTTGAAACGTTGAATGAATTTCACAACCCCAATAATAGCAACCTGCACATATTAAGAGCGCTTTTTTTGGTGCATTAGCCCTTGGCATGCACCATATCTCTGGGTCATGTTTTTCTTGGATGATCTGCAAATGTGTTGTGTCCTCTCTTAAATGCAGACGGTACAGACATGCGCCCCCAATGCTTGTGCACCAAGAGACCGTAGAAGCAGCCAGTTGCGGGGTGCCCCAACTGAATCTTATAAACAAAGGCCAGGCCCAGTGGTCACATTGGATGGCCTGGTGGAGCCCGTTGAACGGCCTCTGGGAAAGTGGCAACAGACCCACAAGGATGGCAGAGAGAGCATGTTCTAGTACTTTAAATGAGCACTGAATTTCAACAGTGCGTTGCTGCATGAGGGGGTTCAGGTGTGCTCACGCATACCTTTGAATTGTGGAGGCTGGGTTTTCTATTAGGTGTTACTGCAGGCCGTCAGACCCCTGTCATGAGTGAAGGAGCTCAGAATGAACTTTGTGCATGATGTATTTGCTGGACACAAAAGTGGAAGAGAATGTGGGAGGCCCGCCCTGCAAAGTGCCACGTCTGCAGGGACATATGCTTACAATCTTGACTATTCCTGGGACGATTGTAGAGACTTGAACCATTTCCCATTGCACTCAGCATGACTTGGCCAATACAGAAAGTGGCACACACATGGTTTGGACCTTCCTCCGGCATGCTGGATAGACCTCCCCGCGCCCTCTATTGAATGCTATTATGTGATTTACCTCGTCCCTTGACAGCCGAGGGGACTTTGCTTGCATGTGTGGGTTCAGCACCCATTCCTTATTAGTGAGGAGTTTGCCTGAAGAAGTTGATCTGGTCTTGATAACTCTGCCTCCTCATTAAGTATGCAGCTGTTAGTCTTCTCCGAATCACACTTCTGAGGTATCATTCCTCATAATTCCTTGATGTTAGTTTACATCAGGATTTTCCTGGCATCTAATAGGCAGGGTGTGAAAACTCTGTCACCAAGTATGAGAGAACACAGGAAATACTCACGAGCTGTTAACGGGAGGCTTTATGACTTCAAATACGGACCCATTGCAGCCACAGACATGTAGGCTTCAACAGACTTACCTGATTGAGAGCATCCTTTCCCCCACTCGATCCTTTAGTAGCGTTATGGTCAGAGGTGCTGGCAGACAGCCTGTGGGCATTCGTCCATCTCTCCAGTGAAGAAGATGACGTGAGAAGTTGCTGCACAATTTCTGCACCTGCACATATTAATGGGCCTGCCATTTTGTGTTAATCTGAAATGAGACAATGGGCCTCATTAAGAGTATGGAGGTAGCTGTGCCGCTTTTAGTGGCATGGCTACCCCCATAGCGGGTACCGGGTCTGGGTTCCCAGTAATTCCCATTCTCAGGACCCACAACCGATCCATCCCCTTTCCCATTTGAGCCATCACTGGGCTCAAATGGGAATGGGGAGGATGTTAACAACGGGCCCGTTAATGATGGGTCCGTTGTTGGCATCCTGGTCTGCTAGTGGGTCCCGCTAAGGACATCTGGTCTGGCCAGGCGTCCTGAGCGGGACCCGCTGCAGACCTCGTAATAGGGTGGCCCGGAATGAACAGTGCAGGTTCCTTACCGGCACCGTTCATTCCGTGGCCGCCTTCTTCGTAATGAGGCCCAATGTGTCCTTAAAATGCTTATCTGTCTTTGGACTGTCTGCAGAAGTGTTCATGGTGTCACTTCGATTTACAGCACTCTGTTGCTTTCCAGCTAGATTCGAGATTTGTAAATCTGGTTTGTGATTTATAAATATCATAGAAACGTACCATACAGACAGCACTTATTTATGTTACTGAACATAATCCGATATAACAGATGTAACTCTGATGCAAAGATTCTACACCGTAGTACATGCTGAAAGTGTATCTGTTTAGCAGAGCCCACTTTCATGTGAAGGAACCACCTTTACTTTGTGTCGCAAATCAAAAACAACTCATAAGAATACATGATCAGATGGTGTTCTATCACTCTTTCCCAGAGTCATTATTTAAGCAATAAGCCCTGATCTGTGGGGGCATTTCCAGTTGCGGTAAAGCCCCAGGGCCCATAGCTACAGGCCACAGCAAAGCAAGGGCCATAACACAAAGGCCCCGGGGCTTTACCGGACTAGTTAATGCCCCCATGGCGAGGGACTTATTGCTATTAGTACCCCTGCCCACAAGACCATGGTACTAAAAACATTGTTTGCTGCAGCATTTCGGAACAAAAAAAAACAAAAATGTAAAAAAATGGCAGCCGGGGAAGGGAAAATGGAGTCCGTTTTCCCTTTCCATAGCGGCCATTCAAATTCAATGTAAAAAAGTAAACAAAGAAAATGGCCACCATGGAAAGGCAGAAGGGACTAAATGTAGTCCCTTCTCCCCTTCCAAGGCGGCCATTAAAAAAATAGTAAAAATGTAAACAAAAAAATGTCTGCCATGGAAAGGACAGAAGGGACTACATGTAGTCCCTTCTTCCTTTCCATGAAGGCCTGCCGCGGATTGGGAGCAGAGGTGCTGGGAAGAAGTGTTTGCAGCGTGTTTTCTCCCGAAAAAGGAACAAAAAAAGGTAAGTGGGGTTGGGAGGGAAGGGAGGGGATTGTTTGGTTGGTGGGGTAGGGGTAAAGGGAGAAAACACTTACCAGAATCCCTGGCGGGGGGGATGGCAGCCTCCAGCCATGTTGTGGCTCAGAGCGGGGATTACCCTGTTTCGAGCCTCCTCATTCGAGCCTCCTCATTGGCTGAGGGGCTGCCACACCTCACGCCGGGGACACAAAGGAAAGGAACGCCGGGAGAGGGATTCCTGGTCGGGTAAAGCCCCGACGAGGCCCAATCAGATTGTAACAATCTGATTGTCCGTCGCCAGGTACTAATACTACTACTACAATTCGGAGAGCTATCGTGACCTCTTCCAGTTATGTGCAGGAAGATATGACTGTGATCTGACAGTAGTATGAAGCCAAAAGGTGTACAATTTATGAGGGGTCTCTGCTCCCCTTTTTGAATACAACAGAAATATCTTTTTGTGGAAGGTATTTTTTAAAAACTACAGCCTCATGGAAGGACATGGTGGTATATCCCCTTAAGCAAAAAGATGGGTCCGAGGTTAGAATGAGGAGGGCTGTTATTGGAAAAAATCCATGACGGGTTCATGAACTGTATCCATGGGAATGTGGCCAGAATACTACAGTGTATTAATGACACATATAAACGCGTGCCTATACTCTTGAGTTTCTGGACGAGCAATCGCATTGGTTCATTCACAGTTTCCCACTGAGCATCACAATTATGCATCGCTTGCTGTCATTGAGAGAGGCCCATCTTGCTGTGCCAGGAATTGTTCCACGCTCAGAGCCTTTCTGCACGTCACGCTTTCATGTGTTCCGATATCACGTGGAGTCTCGTCTGCTTCTGTGCGAAGCAGAACCCAGCAGCGAATATCCTTTCATTATCGCCACATGACTTTCTTTGTTGTTAGAAATCGGCCCTTGTGATGCGTCACTTGCTCTGCTTTGCTATTATCCCCCCGGTTGTGGTAAAAAAAGAATACTATGTCTGTTTTATCTTTTAAGTTAAGTTTAACAATGCCCCCTCGAAGGCAATGATCTTTATACAACTTCCTCTTGCTGGGAGCAGAAAGCTGGCTATTCATATACATAATTTTTCTTGCCTGCACAAAGGCGCATATGTTTTGATTTGAAGAGATTTAAAAAGAATATATATATATATATATATATATATATATATATATTTTTTTTTTTTTTTTTTTTAAGAGGGTTTGTAGTGTGCACGACGTGTTAGCGTATCGGGCAGTGGTACTACATCTGAGTACAGCTGGAACCAGAAGGTAGATATGAAGAAACAGGAAGAGGTGCCACAGCAAGGCCTTCAGCTCTTTACAGAATGAAATAAGGGAATTCAAATTGCGAATGTGGCAGGGTAGTGAATTCCATAGGATCGGACCGACCACCGAAAGTCACCTGACGCCTCTGGTAACACAGCTTGATGGGCGGGATAACCAGCAGGTTTGTATTTGCTGAGCTCATTGAGCATGGTGGTTGCTATAGTTGTTGTTTCTCATTCAGATATTGGGGGGCTGAACCAGAGAGGCCCTTAACGATTAAGCAAAGGATTCTAAAAACGATACGCTGAGAAATCATCAACCCGTGCAGAGCAAGCTGAAGATCTGCAACCAGAGCCGGCCTTAGGGGGGGGAGCCGTGCGACCGCCCCGGGCGCCACACCCCCCAGGGCGCCATTAGCCCTCACCACGCCAGCTCGGGGGAGTCTTTGAAGGGCTCCCCTGAGGTGGCGTGGTGGCAGAAGACGTGGCAGGCACCTCATTGTCATTAAATGCACACGCGGCAGCGGGCTCATTTAATGACCATAGGTGCTGGCACGCCCTATTCATATAATTACCTGGAGCAAGGAGGTTAAAAAAAAAAACAAAAGAAACAAAAAAAATAAATGTAAAAAAAGTGGCCCATCCTGGTCCCACCCCCTTCAACTCTGGCCCCTGTTAACAAGTGGCGCGGGAGGGAAGGAGGGGCGCCAATTCGCCCAGGGCACTGCTGCCCTTAGGGCCGGCCCAGTCTGCAACTGATACATGTGTAGGTAGCTTGAAAAAGAGCCTTACTGCAGCATTCAGAACTTTTTGGAGACAAATCAAAGATGCCCTATGCAAGCCCACGTATAAGGTGTTACCATAATCTAAACCTCAGGTGACTAAGGGACCTGTAACGTCGTGCCTGGTCTGTCAGGTGACAGAAGCACGTGCATCTGTGCTTGGTGTGGAAATAAAATAGTTGATGTAAAATTACTACCGGTGTGATTGTGCCGTCATTTATTACACTTATACCAGCACGCACAATGCCGGGCTAAGACCCGAAATTGGTGACGAGCTGTGGACCTCCTCTTCTGCTGTTCCTCAGCAGGTGGTAGCCAGCTGCTGAGGCCGCCTGCAGCGTGCATGATAACACACTGCAGACCGGCACCTAGGATGCCCTTGGAGGGTGTGACCGCTGTCCGGGTGGCTGTCTGCCCGAAAATACAGAGCCGGCGTTGCCCGCAATGGACCAATATGCTGGCAACAGGAGTCCCTGCTGCAAGCCCTGCATGTGCAAGGTGAGAGCCCCGACACCAGCAACACTGGAAGCTATGCACACAGGCACATACACCCAACATCAAAAAAGGGCCAGAATCACAGTGGCTCACTGCAAACACACTCCAGCT
This sequence comes from Ambystoma mexicanum, assembly GCF_040938575.1. Taxonomy (NCBI): domain Eukaryota; kingdom Metazoa; phylum Chordata; class Amphibia; order Caudata; family Ambystomatidae; genus Ambystoma; species Ambystoma mexicanum. Next base: position 1,577,770,262 of record NC_090929.1, on the reverse strand, counting down.
GGCCATCCGTCAGTGAGACGGCAGAAGGACAATACACACAAAAAAGAAAGGAAATAGGACCCTGTGCCCACAGAGAGACAGACCCACAAAGAGGACAGCTGTCAAGGGCATGCAATCAGCTTTGAGGGACTGCCATATCGCACCCACAAGACAGAAGATGAGTGACCAAGCGCCTGACCAAGGCCCCTCTGCACTGGCGCAGCAAGTGCGGGATTGGTTCCCCAAACTGTCACTACATCCCTTTGATATGATGGACACCACCAACCTGGGACACAGGTGGTCCCGATGGATGAACATATTTGATGTCTATCTCAATGCCTTAGGCCGACAAGATCATTAGCGGATCACAGGCCTACTCATAATCACAGCGAGCCCGGAGGTGCAGGACATTATCTTCGAGTTGCCTGAAGACGTCGAATATACGTACCCGAATCTGAAAAGCATACTCAATTAACACTTTGCCATCCACAAAAACATGGATTACGAGTGTCATGTCTTTCACACCACAGTGGAACACTCGGGTGAAACCATGGACAAATTCGAGACCCACATCAGGACAAAGGTGAAGCACTGCAGCTTCCACCTGTACACCGGTACCCCTGTACACCAATGAAGAAAGAAGCCATGAAGTCTCAAGTCAATGCAGGCTGCAAGTCCGTAGCTCTTAAGAAAGAAATGCTACAGAAACCCCACACCGTGGCCGAGATCCTACTTCTAGCAATAATGGCCACGGTGCTCGAAACCTCGAGTATCTGACATGAGTAAAAATCACATCTCACCAGTGTCCACAGTCAAGAAGGAGTCTCTGAACAAAATTGTGTCTCAACAGGCCACAATGCAGGACGACAATGCAGAAAAACGGCAGTGCTTCCGATGCGGCTATGAGTTCCCGTATGAGGGCACCTGCCCAGCAATCAGCCAGGAGTTTTGATCTATGTGTCGCAATCCCAAAGTTTCCAGACCGTATCCGATGGAACCCAAGACCCATAGATATAAATCACCCCCTCGCCAATCCAGAGAGGAGAAACGTCAATACTCAGAGAGGATCACAACCGAGTGAGACGCAGCATGAGGACAAAGTGCCCCCCTCCGGAACGCCCATCGAAAAGGGGGATGATGCATTCACCACATGAGCACAGCCACACCATCAACAAGCAAGACTGTGTCCAAGTAAAGTACAGAACGTAGGAAGAGAGTGTACCTGTATGCCATAGGAATCCCTTCTGCCTTAGAAAACAGCCCCACGTTTCCCATCACCATACATCGGCAAACGTTTCAATTCCTCGTTGACTCAGGAGCAACAGTTAACATGATGCCAGATTACAAATACCAAAACTAGGACAAGCGCCACAACTGAAGAGAGCCTGCATGGACATTTATGCACATGGGGCAAAACAGACGCTCCCATGTCTAGGGGTGTTCATGGCTACATGCAGACATAAAGACAAGCACCACTGCATATTCATCCACGTCATCGACACAGAAGCGTCCTGTGGGTGCACATTGAGCTTCAAATCAGCAATCCAGACGGGGCTCATCCACATTTTGTACCATGATATGGCAGGCAAATACATTTTTCCGGCCGTCAAGGTCACAGCAAAATTCCCAGCTCCCTTTAAAGGAATGGTTCGGTCAGAAATGTTTATTGTCCCTATGGGTCGGCCATGTGTTTTTAAGCCTTAGTCGGTTGATATTAGAAAAATTTCTTATGGACCTTATCCAAGTTTTCATCCATTAAACACACGCGAAAACCGGCAGTAGGGCGCTGCCATTTTGTGATAATCTTATCACTTGCCGCATCGCCCTGTGTGACCTGCTTTTGCGGCACTAAATCATATCCCCCACCCCTGAGCCTGTCATTATCAAAACATTCATATTCCCCACCTCTCTCCGTGATGTTACTGTGCTGCGTAGGCAAACGCGTCCAGTCATCTTCTACGCAACTTCACACAGAACCCGGAAACCAACACAGATCAACTCACAACACAGCGCACCACAATTCGGAATATGAAACTGTACTTTAAAATCAAACAGCAAGATTGTACATTTGGTAAAGTACGTTTATTTGACATTAAATGTTTAGAGAATATTCAGCAATTGGCATATTAAATCGGAATGGAATTTTTTTCTTTACTCTCGATCCGCAAATCCGCTAAAGTTTATCATGAGTCACGCGCTGTTCCTTTATGGTACACAGGGTGTTGGTTTTCGTTAAAAAAGCACTTTGGTTGCACAGTGAATCGCAAGGCTGTTCCATCAACTAGGCACTAGGCACCGTAAAGGTTGATATGTTGCTTCTAGCCGCAAGTACTGTGTAAGAGCATATGGGTCCTTGGCGATCGTCCCATAAGATAGTCAGGGTAATGCAGTTGTTTACAAGAAGCTGCAGCTGGCGATTGAAGAATCCGTCATCCGGGGTCTGGAATAGGTGTCAGTCGCAGTACGGTAGGACAGTACGGTAGGATGTACCTGTTTTGAAAACATAAAAATTGAAATTAGTCTCGCCAGCCGATCTTTATTACTATCATTCATTTTATTTATTAGGGCCGAGGTGAAACTATTTGCTTGCGAGGATAGTGCAATGGAGTATGTACGGCTCTAAAAACAATGCGAAAACTGACGAAAGAAATCGAGGTTAACACATAATGTAATGATTTATTAACGTTGAACCACTGAGAAACGGCTATTTGTCTACATGCGTGTTGAATGGGCAAATGCATGCCCATGTGCCCAGTAGAAAGCCAATCCCACAAATGTTTTACTTGCTATTCATTGTAAAATGCCACACAGAACGAACAAGTACAACTTAACCTGTCTTTAACTGAACGCTAATGTTATTATATTCCGGTATAAAATCGTCTCAAGAGTTACTTACATTATATTTGCCATTTCCATTGTCTCTGAGTAATGCAGTCCGTAATTTGCACTCTGGTTGTGGCAGTGATTTTTCATATACTGAACTAACATGAAACTCAGGGTAGTTTCAGAATTTTCAGCCTTATCGACTCTTAGGTTATTGCACCCTTCCTTCAAATGAAGTCCTTTCGGCATGGTTCCTGTCTCTCAAGATCAAAAAACAATAGCACCTTATACTGCCAGTGCGAGTCGTGGACCTCTCCAGCCCGCCTGCAAAAAATCTAAGCTGCTGACCTTCACTCTGCATGAGCATACATTCTTACTTTGCAACATCCCGTGTAAAGCCATCTGCGAGAACTTGAATTTTCGACTCCATCTTTGTACTAGGCCTCACTGTGCTAATGTGAACTGGCTTCTCTCCCATCTGCAGCGCCTTGCTTGGCGCGTTCCAAGGCCCCCAAGTTTGTCCTGGTTGTCCGCAAACTTTGCAGCCCTAGAGAACCATAACTGTGGAGACATTGAGTTTTTGGGGGAAGGTGAGGAAAAGTATAAAGTACCTGAGGAGTCTAGTTCAGTTTAGTTTAGTTTAGTTTATTATTTATAAGGCGCGCCATGCCCTGGAGCATCAGGGCGCACAAGACAAGAATATGCTCAACTTCATTACAGGTACATTTACATAATCATAGTACATTATACAATAAATAAAATATGAACAGGTATATGTGCATGGTCAAATACAGTATAAAATAATCAAGAATGAACAGGGCTAAGGGAGCTAGGTCCCAACAGAAGGTGAAAAGGTGTAGGAATAATTAACAATGTGGGAATAAAATATAGTGGAATAGGTGCAGTAATATACAATGGTGTAAATGGAGACCGAGGTAACAGGGCTAGGCATGCAAGTGGATCGCCGGTCGGGACAGTCAGGTCAGGCAGCTCAGATTAGTTAGATGTCATTGGCTCTCAGCCAATTGGTCAAGTTCTGCCTGAATTTCACGAAAGGCTGGGGTTCTCTTATGTCATGTGGTAGGGAATTCCAGAGCTGTGCTGCTTTGACTTCGAAGCTGTGTCCTCCAATAGTGGCGCGTTTAAAGCGAGGGACATAGAGGCAATGCGCATTAACCGTTCTTGTTGGTCTAGGTGCGGTTCTTAAGTGTAGCCTGTCCATGAGGTAGGATGGTGCCATGTTGTTAAGGCACTTGTGAGTAAGGGAGGCAATTTTGAGATGGATTTTGTCCTGAGTAGATAGCCATTTGTGTTCTCTTCTTATAGAGGAGATATGCTCTTTCCTATTGATCTTGAGCGCGGCTCTCAGTGCATTATTCTGTAGGACTTGGATTTTTTGGATAGTCTGTTTGTTAGCACCAATGTAGAGACCATTACAGTAGTCCAGTTTGGACAGTATAAGGGCTCTGGCAAGCGTGATGCAGCTGTCTGTAGAGAGGAATTGCTTGCTGGTTCTAATGAGTTTGCAAGTATATGCTGTGGAAGATGCTAGGGAGTTGACCTGTTTGCCAAAGTTTAAGGTGGCGTCAAGGTAAAAGCCTAGGGTCTTGACTTCCTTTGCTACTTTGATATTGTTCCCATCAATAATGAAGCTGGCATAGTCGGGGTTAAGTTTAGTTATGTATGTCGGAGAGCCTAGGATTATGAGCTCAGTTTTGTCGACGTTCAGGCATAAGCCATGTGTGGCCATCCATGCCTGAACGATGCTGTAGATTTTATTCACTAAAGCTAGGTCCTCGACGTAATCTCCTGAAAGCGGAAGGAGGATCTGGGTATCGTCTGCATAGTTGGTGTAGGCGATACCCAGATGATCCATTTCGTCAAAGAGCGGCTTTGTGAATATGTTATAGAGGGTTGGTGATACACAAGATCCCTGGGGTACACCGCACGTTATAGCGATCGGGTCAGATGAGGCTGATGGAGAGAAGACTCTCATAGTGCGGTTATTCAAGAAGGATTTGGTCCATAGTATGGCCTCTTTTGAGAAGTGAGCAGCGGAGTCTAGGTGGCTGCATAAGACTGTATGGTCGACTAAATCGAACGCTGCTGAGAGGTCTAGCAAAAGGAGTAAGGCTGCTTGGCCATTGTCCCTACATTGATCTATTTGGGCCTTTATATCGATAAGGGCAGTCTCTGTTCCATGCTGGGGCCGGAATCCAGATTGGCGGGTTCCGAGCAGGTGGTTGGATTCAAGGAAGTTTTGTATTTGCATGTATGCAACTTTGTCTAAGATTTTTAGAAAAAAGGGCACGGTCGTGATAGGCCTAAAATTGGTGGGAATGGCGGGGTCGAGGGTTTGCTTCTTTAGGAGTGGCAGGACCCACGACTCTTTAAGATTTTTTGGTACAATGCCGGTGGTGAAGGATGAGTTAGTGAGTTTTGTTATGAATGGCGATAGTTCTCTCGCAGCATCCTTAATTAATTGGGCAGGGCATTGGTCGCCTTTACAGTTGGATGGTTTAAGTCCCAGGATCACTTTTTCGACTTCAATGGTAGATACCTTGGAGAAGCAGAAGCATGTTGTTTGTTTAGATTTAAGTATAGGTGCTGGGGTTGGAGCGTCCTGAGGTGTGAGAGAAGCTTTTTTGAGGGCGATTTTTGTTTGTAGGTTGGCTACTTTATTAGTGAGGGCAAACTGAATATCTGAGCACCATTTTTTGTCCTTGGTGCAGTTTTCTTGGGGAATGATGGGTGTTTCCAGCTCTTTCAAGATGCTGAACAGTTCTCTGACACTTGATTTAGATTGGGATATTCTGGTATTGTATGTATCCTGTTTGGCTAGTAGGATATCTTTTTTGTATTGGGCTGATATCTTTGCAAGGTTTAGTTTGTTTTCTACTGAAGGAGTCAGTCTCCATTTGGATTCTAATTTTCCTTTAGTTAACCTGAGATTTTTTAGATGGGGAGTGAACCATGAGTTGAGATGTTTTTTTCGGTTTGCTAGTCCGTAATTTGAGCGGTGCTATGTGATCAAGGGCTAAGTTCATCGTTTCATTGAATTGATCAACTAGCATTTCAGGCTCCGTGTTGGCTGGGAGCGAGTTTAGTTGGGGTAATATGATTGGCAACAGTTTTTCCGTGGTTATTAGTTTTTTGTTCCTCGTGGGTATAGGAGGGGCAAGTGTAGACTTAGCTGTGGCTAAGTTGGTAGCTACTGTAAATAGTAGTAGAAAGTGGTCCGTCCAGATCTGGGGAACAGTGTCTGTAATGGTTACTCCACAGTTGTGTTCAGCTATCCAGTCAAGGATGCGACCTTTATTGTGAGTGGGACAGGTGACTCTTTGGGCAAAGCCCAGCTCTTTTAGGATCTGAGCAGTAGCTGTAGACTGGGTGTCTTTAATATCATTGTAGCCTAGGTTGAAGTCACCTAGCACTATAGTTTGGGAGGTGTTTTTCAAATTGTTGGACAGGGTGGTGGAGAGGTCCTCGACAAAGGTTCCAATAGGACCAGGAGGTCTGTAGACCAGGGCAATGTTTAATGTTTGGGAGTTGGCGGTGGCTATTTTGACCGAGAGGCATTCACAAGATTTCGTGATGGGGGATGTGGAGACTCTTATGTCAAGACTGATCTTGGCTATAATGGCTAGACCCCCGCCTCGGGAGGTATGTCTGTCAGCTCGTATGATAGTATAATTGTCGGGAACTGCTAAAGAGAGGGCCGGACCCGCTGTATCGTGAAGCAATGATTCTGATATGGCTAGGAAGTCTAGGTGGTGTCCGAGAATAATATCTGAGATTTCTGTAGCATGGGCGACTAGGGACCTAGCATTTATGAGTGCACCTTTAAGGTGATGTTTAGTGAGCATGGTGCTTGCTATAATGGTAGGTTTGGAGCATTTTTGTGTGGGTCTTTTAGGGGTATGAACTTTCCTAGTGAGTTCAGCAGTGGTTTTCAGCTGTATGTTCTTTTTTAGAAAGTTGATTTGTTCAATTTGCTTTGCTGGTAGTTCGTACAGTTTTGGTAGGCGAGCGCGAAGTTTGAGGTTTCTGTCTGAGGTACTGCAGGGCCTATATGTGGTAGTATCATCTTGATACTGGTTTGCTGTAAGTCCCATGGTTTGTGTAGAAGTAGGCATGGTACGGTAGGAGAGTGATAATACCACTAATGTGATGAGGGAGGCGACATAGAGAGGTAGATTAGTTGTCCTATCTAGTGCAATGATGCTTAGTTTGTATGGTTTTGTAGAGTACATGCTAGCTGACTAAATCTAGTGCGCAGATAGCAGAACAGTTACAGTTGGCATTAGCAGTTAAGCTGAAGATAGGGAGATGCGGAATGCGAATCAAGGCACAGCTAGTTTCAACTTTACGGCACAACACAATTGATATGGTCTTTAAGCGACCTTAGGGCACAACACAGTGTCACAGTGGTTGTTGGGCGACCATAAGGCACAACACAATTGATATGGTCTGTAAGCGACCTTAGGGCACAACACAGTGTCACAGTGTTCTCTGACGACCTAGATTGGTATATTACAGGTAGTCATGGAAGACAGCGTGCTTTTCGAATTAGGGAGTCACAAGGTACTTACGAAGGGTGCAGTTCACTGCGGCCCGACGCGGGCAGGCCTTTCCACGGCCCTTCACCTTCGGTCTGCTTCCATTTCCAGACAGTGGACAAGCGGATGCATATGCGTTCGCATTCAGCACTCGGGTGGCTGGATCACAGCGGGACAGTGGTGGGGGGCTTCTACATGGGCATGTAATGATCGGCAGTGATCGCCATGCGCCGACCAGCGGCGAACAGGGGCAAACAGGGCCTTAGTTTGGCCTTTGTTGCAGCCGGCGTGTCCACCTGCCGGCGGAATTTCAGAATTCAAAAAGGGAACGCTGTTGCTGGGAAACGAGGTAGAGCCTCGTTGTCGTGCCGCGTTGCGCCCGCCCTGCCTGCGTCAGGCACGACAGGGGACATGGTCAGGCACAGCAAACACGGCGATCCGAACGCAGGGCTCGAGGAGATAGGTGATCTGTCGTTCCGCAGATCAGTAAGGCACTTTGGGAGATAGGAGAGGGAGCGTAGATCATTCCTCACCGTAGATAATGTGGGCAAAGAGGATGCAGCTGCGTCTGTGTGGCCAGGGAGCTCGGCTGCTCCATCTCATGCTCTGTTGCTGCAGGCTGCGGGCGCTATTCCTGGGAGGAGGAGGGGGCTCCTGCCCTCTTCCCCTTGCGATGGTCTGCTCCTAATGCTCCTAGTTGAAAGTGAGATTTATTGTTTGTTTGTTTTATTATTTGTAATGTGCAAGCCTCCCCTCAGGTGACAGTGCACAGCATTTACATGAAATTGCGAGGCTTAGTTACAACCACAAAAATATATACATACACATATTGACAAGGTCAGCGATATGAGGTGAATAGAGAGAGATGTCAAAGATGACACCCAGGTTGTTCGCCACCCAGGATGGTGAAGGGAGGGGTTAGGGTTAGCATACCTTGTATGTACACTGTACAATTACATTTTTTCTTGAAAAAACAATCAGATTATAATTATTTAAACCGGATTTGTACTTCTCAACAAGCTCTTCTTTGGGTGGACATGGCCCAGTGGCAATGTTTGGTGGCAATGTATCTGTGTTCTGCACAGAATCACTCAAAATTCCATGTGTGTGCTTCTCTAGTACATTAACAATAAGGCCTTTAACAAAGTCGAACTCCATTTCCTCATATACTGGTTTGACCACCCATTTCTTACTTCTTTTTGCAAAGGCCGTAGTGTAGTGAAGCATCCCTACATTTCCCGTAGTCCTAGATTGTTCACGGCACACATTCTCATCATGGGCCAAGAACGCTAGTAGAGTGCTATGTTTCATGCCCTGTATGCCGAAATGCAATCGCTTTGGCCTGTACTTTAGGCACATATTGTGGAACACCTCCAAACCTCCTGTGTGACAGAATTCTGTCAGTCCCCTCAAATCTCTTGATAGAGTTTTATCAAAACAATCTTCTCAATGGCTTTGTGTGTAGGTGAAGATGGAATCAACCACTTCTTTTTCCGTGCCTCCTCTGGGGACAAAGGGCCATGTTCACATTGGTGGAAATGTTGGTTTTCTGTCCAGCGGTGAACGTTAGTACAGTGGTGCATCAGTGACCGCCATTTTTCAAGTAGGATTTCCACTGACCCTTTACAAGTTTTGGAGCTCCACCACAGATGCTTGCTGATAGACTGGGACCACTGTGAAATACTTTCCAAACCTTTTTTTTCCCTGCAGCCGAGATGTTCTTATTGATTGATTTAGCAAGATGCCGTACGTCAAATTGATGTTTAATATGTGGGAACTGCTCTCTCATTGTCTTGGCTATTGAAATGTGTCTGTCCGTGGCTATGAGGTCGATGTGCATTCCCCTCGATTGTAGATATTCCAATGATTTTATAAATCCTAGTTTCTCCATGGCCACTGAGGATTTTCATTGGGACACCTGCACGACCACCAAACTCACAATTTGCTTACTATCCAGGTCCTGAAAGTGGTAGGTGCAGTACTTGGCAGAAAATCCAGGGCTATTGCACTGTCCATTGTCGGCTAGCCTGAATCGTTTGCCTTCAAATGTACTTTCTAGAGACAATTGTTCAATTTTCCAAGCATCACTAATGGCCGGAAATAGATAACCATGTTGGAATTTGTAGTACTGCGCTTTAGAAATGAATGGAGTCCCACAAACCGAAAGAAAGACTCTAACTTTTTAAAACTGGACCCACTAAAAAGTGAGGCAGCTGCACACAGTAGATTGCCTCCTGGCAGTTTCCCCAGCATCGGTTGTGCAACCATGAGAATGTGGGATGTATTTATCCACGCATCCAAGCCCTACCTCAAAACTGTGCAGTACTGACATGGAAAACATCATGATGGCCAGAGCTTCCCGGAAAATGCACAGGGAAATGCATGAAGAATAGGCTGCCACTCATTTTTGCCGATGTTATGGGCACAGAAGGACACTGCCTAAAACCACCATTGGACTACCCACACAGTAGTCTGAAACCATTGGGAATGGCAATGCTGATTGCCAAAAGCAAACCCATAACTGTTGGGAATTCATTTTCTTAAATCCCAAAAAGGGGTGCAGTACCAGTACTCACCACTATCCAAAAGCCGGCGTTTTAAAACCACCAGATTTTGTCAAAAACTGAATAAATGAACCCAAAACATGCCAAAGAAAGACATTTTAAGAGGTGGATCCAATGTAAAGTTATATTCTGAAGTGACTTGAAGGTTTATAACAAGACTGGCTGAGCTGTGGATTTCAGCAGTTTAAGTAAATTTGGACTGAAAGACACTAAAAATCTAAGGGCCTCATTACACGGTAGGCGGTGAGCCATGGCGCTATTAGCGCCATGGCTCATGCCGGTAAAATACCGGCACCGCCTTGGCGGAAAGGGGATTTACCGCCACATCCCAAGGTTGGAGGGGCGGTAAATCCCCCTTCCGCCATTGCCCTTCCCCATTCCCATTTCTGCCCCATAGGGCTCTATGGGAATGGGGAAGGCGCTAATTACGGCACCGCAATTTTGCGGTGCCGTAATTAGCTCCGGGGTCCCTTAGCGGGTTGGTATTTAACGCCTGCAAAAAGCAGGCGTTAAAACTCCAACCCGCTAAGGGACCTCGTAGTAAGGCGGCAGGGATTTACCGGTACCGGTATTTTACCGGTGCCGGTAAATCCCTACCGCCTACCGTGTAATGAGGCCCTAAGTGTTTAAATTGACTGAGTGACCTACTTTTGAGTGTCACTTAGGTTTCAATTGTTTAAATGTCATAGTTTTAAACTTAGAATCAGCATTCTAGCTGCATATGTAAAAATGTTTAGTTTTATTTGAATGCAGGAAAATGGGGAACAGAAATGACATGTAGCTAAAAACTGGCTTAAAGAGATTCCAATTTTGCCTGGCAACTACCCCCCATCAGGAGTGAAACTTGAGTCACAGCTGTGTTCCCAGGCCTATCTGCCTTTTGCTGGCCACACTAAGGATATGCCATCTCTCTGATAATTGAATTAAGGGGAGCCCCCACAGAATACAGGAGCTCTGAACAAAGCCCTGTCCTGACTCAGGCAAATGTTTTATTGGCGGCAGTCGTAAAGGGAGCTTCCTCCTGGAAGTAAAGGGGAGGGGCACTGCCTGTGAGAGCAAGCTGGCTTGGCAGAACTGGAAAAACCAGAAATTCAACCTTGTGCTGAGGAAAACCACACCCCTTTGGGGCCAGAACATAACTCTAAAAAGATGAATAACTCATAGTACGGACATGTGAAAATTTTATAAATGATACCATAATTCTTGTGATTTTTCTGCCCACATTTTAAGAGGTTTTTAGAACCGGTGGCATGTTCAGGGGGGTTTTAGCGGAAAAGAGGATATTACTCAAAATGTGTGCATGTGAAAAATCTGACACTTCATCAACTAATGTCCATACTCCTTGCGCACATGTGTGTAAATTTGGGTTAATGTCCGATATTGCAAACCAGTTAAAAAGTGCAAAATATTGCCATTTCTGAATGCAAGCTCTCAGGAAGAGCAGAGTTGGAACAGGGGATACCTCCTGTGATATGTGATGGGTGCATGTAATTTCAAACCACTGTGTAGTTATGAAATATGTATTTGGTTCAAATCTAGATTTGTGTGCAAGTTGACAGGAGGAGTGGACTTTCTGCAGGCTGTAAAATGACATCACTCTGACACAACTTAGCTCCCCCAATCAGGGGAGAAATGAAAGCTTGGCCAATGATAAGTGGAGAGGGGCTGGCTAGTGATGCTGCTCACACACACCCATTTTAAAAATACATAAAAGCAGAGAGACAGGACAGATAGGGACCTTCAAATCCATTTGCAGCTGGAAGCTCTGCCGGGAAAATCCATACTTTACCTCCATCAACCTTCAGAGACCCAGACCAGACCAGCAGAGTAGAGCTGACCTGTTAGCAGAATCAGAGAGAGCTGACCCAGATCACTGTGAAGTGCAGAGACCAGAGTCCAGTCTAAAACCTGACCAGATCCGTGGCGAGGCCCATTTCACTCAAGAATATAGTGTGAGTACCTAGAAAACTGTGCAGAACCAATCTCTTAGTTAAAATAATATAATTCAATCTATTTTAATCTAAGTAGAACTGCCTCCTAACTGTCACCTGTCATTTGTAAAGCTGTCACCTGTGATTTGCTAGTTGCAAGCTGCACTTGTCTTTGTGAACTTTAACATTCCAAATCCGAAAAATGACCTTTATTTAATCGCTTATATCTCCGTAACTTGCAGTAACTTTCATCTGGAAGCTGAGATCCTAGGCTTTCATAAGACTCCAAAACGATATTGATAGCCCTTGTAGTTCTTCTGTAATAGCGCCCGGCGCATTCGCGAATTTTGCCGCGATTTGAAAATTTCTCCACTTGCAAAAAGATAGCTGCTTTTGCTTTCCTCTGAAAAAAAATCGTTTGCCTCATAAAAACTATCCCTGAATCATTGCAAGAGTGAGCCTGGACTAATATTAACTAGATACCACTCACCCTGAACCTCTGGAGGGAATTAAAAGCATTTTAACATATTTTCACTCCATTGCCAGCATATATCAAAGCATTTTGGGCCTGTGTTTTCAACTTCTGTAGTCTAAGTTGCTGGGTGAACTGAATTACATTTGAATTGCATTTCCGAGAACTGTGTGCCTTCCTTCCATTTCCTTGCATTGCATAAAAGGGGGGGGGTGAATTGTACAAGAAAGTGATTACATTGTCTTTGCTGAAATTCTATCAAGTTATTTTCTGTACTGCATTTCATTCCACATTGCATCCATTGGAAACCATAAAAGTATTGTTGCTATCTTATCCATTTCATGTCAACTCCTTAGTGATTATAAAGAAGTGTGCTATTGCCAGATTCTCCGTTGTTAATCTTTATCATATCAGATTAAGTGTGATATTCAATTTTTAATTTATTCTAAAGTGTGATATATATACCTATTGTTTAAACTATCAATTAAACCTTTTAACTTGCAAAACAGAACTACTTCTTGGCTCAGTGGGGTCAGGAGGATTCCAAGAGAGGGGTGTTATATAGGGGTAGTCATCCAGAACGCATGAACTGGACATAAAGTTATATCAATAAGGGTTTTCATTCAGTATTATAGACTAGGCGTTGACTTAGCTGTAGTGTTGAATTGAATCCTCTTACAAATTGGGGGCTCGTGCCGGACGTTTGGATTAGATCTATCACTTGTGCAGATTAATACAGCGTGCCAGCTGACCAGATACACATATCCGGTCGGAGCACACGCTGTGTTACGCTGTAAAGCACTTCTCAAAGGAACGCTCTAAGAAAAAGGTCTGTTTTGCAAAAATAAAATACAAACTTCTGTAAGTCAGGACAGAGACCAATCTCTAGAATGACGACCTTAGTAGACATGAAAATAGCCAGAGAGCACTTCTTACATAAGTTATTTGTGAGAGGTGAGTGGACTCACCAGGACCAAACAGTCTGGTTGCAGGCCATCACACCCCAAATCACGGAAACAGGGTCAGATAAATGGAGAGACCAGGGTCCCTTACATGTGGCCCTGAGTGAACTATATATGTCCTCTAAGGCCAAGGATGAGCACAACAAGATTGCCAGGGTAGCGGCATATTTATATTTACATATGGGAGCCATGCAGGACAAATGTGCTGAAGGCCAAGATCTGGCGAGTAGGCAACTGCTGGCATTACAGAAGGCCCAATCTGATCTGGACTCTTCTGAGCAGAGGCTGCAGAGGAGCCAGGAGTAAGAAAATGATAGTAGGCAGTATATCATTAAAATAAAAGAGGACATGGATATACTGCAACAGGAAAAGGCTGACCAGGATACTAGATTTCTGGCCCTGCAGAAGGAGCACCGAGACAGTTTGGACTCCTTACTGCAGAGCCAGAAAAAGCTGGAGCAGCAATTAGACTTTAACAGGGCATGCACGGAGCAGGTAGCCGCCCTGCAAAGTCATCTAGATAGAGTGAAGGTAGAGAGCAACAAGCTGATTTCGAAAGACCTGGATACCCAGGCAGAGTTTGATGAAGAACGCCAGAAAGCTGGTGCCTTTCAAAGGCAGAGGGACGACCTGGCGGCACAAATGCAGGCTCTTAGTCAGGAAAGAGACGCCTTAGGCCAGGAAGTCTGCCATTTAAAAAGAAAAATGGAAGAAAATCACCTGGCCCACCAGGGACTGGGTGACCTCCAAAAAGAACACCAGAACTTGTTAGAGCACACCAGGAGGGTGGAGGATGCTCTAGCAAGAAAGGAGCAGGCCAATAGGGACACAGCTCAGGAGGTAACCCTCCTGCAGCAAAGACTGGCCCAGTGCTCCAGGACCAATCAGGAAACACAGAGAGAGAATGAGGCTCTCTGCCAGCACAATGATAGGCTCCAGCAACAGGTAGCGATGCAGGAGAGACTGATAGAGTCTAGTAAGGCCTTAACTGAGGAACTGAAGGCACAAATGCAGGCTCTTGCATTGCAACAGGGAGCAGGGGCGGAAAGAGATGAGGTTCGCTGGGAAAGGGAAGCTCCGGAGCATAACCTCAGGAGCCCTAGTACCAGAGGCCCTCATACCTCTCAGTCACTGGACTCTGCCACCCCCATATTCCCTGGCGCACATGAGCACCGGGCCACAGGGATGGCAGACTACTATCCAGACAAAAGTATGGGGCTCATAGGCCAGTACCATCCAGGTATGGAGGGGCGGGCATCCGGGTATGGGCACCCCAGCACAGTGCAATTTAATGGGGAACCCCAGGAGAGTAGGCCCATTAAGGGCATCCTGAAAACCTCTGCCCAGTTAGGTCAGTGGGGGGGTACCCATCAAATCCTGGCAGCAAGGAGGAATCTGAAGACTCCTCTGAACTGCGCAGGACACAGGAGACCAGGTCCCCACATTCGGCCAGCCATTCCCAGGCTCGCAGAATCCGGGAAAACCTGGAAGAGCAGACAGGAACCTCTGGGAGCAGTGCCTCTGAGTCAGAGGAGGAATGGACAAGGGTTACCCGAACCAAAAAGGCCAATAAGGCAAAAAGGGCCTTGCTTAAGGACCCCTTAAAGCAGATTAAGGCGATCAGGAGCGTCATCACGCCTTACCATAAGAACGCTAAGTATTCTATTTGGGAGCACTTAGAGTTGTTTGAGCAAATGATGGAGACTTTCCATTTGAAGGACAGCCAAAGCTGTATTCAATATGTAAAGTGGACCTTCTCCCCGGAATACTCCAGTTTCTTTGCTGGGCTGGAGGACCAAAATCATTTAAGATGGTCCACCTATAAGGCGGCCATCTTGAAACACTTTTCTGTTCACAGAAATCCTCAAGAGGCTCGCAAGGCAGCCTACAATTTGCAATGTGGGGAGGATCAGGCCCCACAAGAATTTGTGCAAGAACTGAAACGTGCTTTTGCGCAGACCACCAGAAGGGTGCGCACAGACAGTAGAGAATTCATTAATACATTTTTTCATGCCTTGCCCAAATACATAATGACCCAGCTCGTGAGGGATTTTCACGAGAAAACATCTTTAGACTGGGTCATTGAACAGGCTACCCGGATCTATGAGGTGCAGAAACCGGTAGATAGCAAAAGTAATGCCCAGAAAAACCCCAAAGCCAACAGCACCCCTGCTGCTGCCAAGGTGGCAGAGGTAAAGGTCACCCCCGTTTTGGATTTGGAGATGGGGGAGCCTAAAAACCTACCTGCACCTAATAATGCTAGGCCCAGAAGGTCCTCGGGCCAGTCACAGACAGGGAGCCATGGAGGCAGCCCCACAAATGGGGTCCCTCGCTCTCCTGATTATGTAAGTCCCCGTTACAAGGGAAATCAACCCATCCTGGGTTATGTGTGGACTCCTCCAGCCCAAGGGGGGGATCCAGCCAAGCACCTAACCCAGGGAACTTCCCTCCCAACTTCCCACAGGAGGGCAGAAATTCTCCAAATCCTGGGCAGAACTTTTTCCCCAGGTATCCACCCAATTTCCAACCCCAAAATCCTCCACCCTTCTTTCCCCAATTCCCTGAGCCCAGACAACCTAATCCGGGAGAGGGGAGGCCAAGGGTGGAGGGGTACCCAAATCTTCCCAATCCGGGGTATTACCAGAGAAGGGACAGCTACCCTTCCCGGGATCAGCCCAGGGGAGAAAACAGGGCCCCGTATCAGCCTGAGCGGGTTTCCCAGTTAGAGCGCCAGGTTCAAAACATGGCGCGGGATCTGGGTCACATACTGAGGGCTCAGCAGAACCCTCAGATGGGCGTGTCGGCGCAGAACGCACCCAACTCTGGACCTGGTGCTCCAGAACAATGACGGGGGCAGCACCCCGATAACTCACCGGTTCCCAGGGAGGAGGCACAAAGGGAAGGGGGGTGTAAAGCCTTGGAGGAAGCTTCCTTCCTCACTTGTAAACAGCCCCTGGAAACCCAGGAACCGGAAACAAAATCTCTTGCCCGGAAAGTCTGCCTCCTAAGGAGCAGAGGGGGGGTAGGAGAAACAAAAGACCCAAACAGACTCAGTTTGAGGAGGAGTTACAGATCTTCCAATTTGAGGGAGAGGGATCTTCCGAGGATCCTGGGAAAAGGATCTTCTCCTTCAGAGAGGGGGGAACTCCTCCCAAAGAAAAATGGGTCCCTAGGGATGCAAATCCAGACTGGGGAGATGTGGAGACTGAGCTACCGCCGCCCACCATCTCATCCCAGAACCAACAGCAAGAAAATCCCCTGGTTCAAACCCATCCTGGTGACTGCCTCCAAAAAGGGGGGGGCGGCCCAGAACCGGAGCCAGGGGAACCCACAATGGCTCTGATCTCCAGTTGCCAACTTTTTCTTTCAGATTCCCAAGGCTCTCCACAGAATTCTGCCCAAATTTCTTCTCTTGCAATGTCCAAAACCAGAAAATTAGCCCACCAGTTGTCCAAAAATGTACATTATCTGTGCCCCCTTGAGGAGAAGGAGGGAAGATATTATGCCCCGGTACAAGTACAGGGGCAGGGTACAATTTTGGCACTGGTGGACACTGGATCTCAAGCTACCCTTCTGTCCAGAAGGGCCTTTGATGAACTGAATGCAGGAAGGGGAGAGAATTATCGTATTCCTCTCACCTCTCTTCCTGGACAACTGCAGAACTTTGACGGGAAGGAAATTCCCGTTGAGGGGACTGCAGACTTGGACATTAAGATCGGGCGACACAAGTTGAAACACCCGGTCATAATTGTGACTCCAGAGGGCACCCCTTGTTTACTAGGGAATGACCTTCTGAGAAGGTTGTCACCCCTAATATATTGTGTAAACAAGGTCCTCTGGACCCAGACTAGCCGACCCATAAAATTAAAACAGAGTGTCAACCATATTAGTTTAAACGGCACCTGCCACATGGTTGAACAAAAATCTGACCAAGTAGAATTTCACTTCCAGAACAACCAAATTCCAGACGTGACAGTAATAGCAGTAGGACAACAGACTGGTGATGGGGGTCCTCTCTATTTCTGAAAATCAACCTGCCTTCCAGTCTAAAGTGGTACTCCACGCTGAAAGGAAACACTCTGAGATTCTATACTAATCCACAATCAGAAACTCCCACTCCTATAGTCCAGAAAGATGTGAAATCAGCTCAGAGCCTGGCTGATATTCAGCAAATTGGAGAGCAGTTGTTCATCCCTGTTCAATTAAATGATGGGAAGGACTCTGTTCTCGCTCGAGTGTGTGTGAACAACGGTAAGAGCTTCATCAGCGAAGCCATGTTCCGCCAACTCCCAAAAGATCCAGCCATTCCCACATTCAAACTGATAGACAAATGGGAAATGGACCTGGAAGCACCCAATTCCAAACATCTCCTGCCAAGCAGGTGTATGCTCAAAATCTCCATTGGCAACAAGAGCATAGTCCATAATTGTTGGGTCGTGCGAGACATCACTGCCGCCTTTTACTTAGGCAGTGACATTCTCAATCGCTTTGCCATTAGTTTGGACCTAATAAACTTCAAAGCTTGGTCCCGATTAGCGGATAATCCCATGGGCTTTGATGATCCAGAAAAAGCATTTAGGTCAGCTCAATTGCTACCTTATGCAGTTGAAATTCAGATTAAAGACGAAGTCACCAACCCAGAAAGGACCCGACAATTCTCCCTGGAAGTGAAAGTTAAAAAAGGACAATATTTGCAAAACCCTGATGCTTACATACATCTAAATGCTTCTCTCCAACAGCAAGGGTTGGGGGTAAACCCAACTCCATTAGTCAACATAGAACATGACACCATTCCAATAGAGGTGGATAACAGCGACTTAAAGAGTATTACTTTAGCCGCAGGCACCATTATTGGAATGGCGGTTGATGACCGACATTTCTCCATTGATCTTGGAAATTAACTGTTAGGACCAATCCCCAAGGACTGTTTTGACAGTGACAGTGAGGACAATACAACACCAGACAGGATTTTTACCCGGCATGGGGGGAACTTCCTGGTGTACACTTCTTGCCCTTATGGTAAGGAAGATGTGACTTGTGACTTCAGGAGGGATGAGGTGATTTTCCAGGTCCATGAGGGCTGCCTTTCCCACCTGAAGCCTCCAGTCCAAATCAGCACTCTGACCAGGGACTTCTCCACCCAGTTGGAGGAGGCCGCGGAGATAGCCAAACCAGAAGTTTTTCCAGGCTTCAGGCAGATGGTGGAAGAGAGAGTCAACCTAGCTGATGCCTGTGTGACTTTGGAACAAAAGCAAAAGTTGAAACAAGTTTTCTTGGATTTCCAAGATCTCTTTGCGGTAGACTCATATGACTGTGGTCGCACCGACATCCACACAACAACAATCCCCACGGACCCTGGCATGACTCCTGTGTTTGTGAAGCAATATCGCTTGCCTCTCGCATCAATGGAGTCCCTTACTGAAATAATTAAGAACCTTGAGTCCCGGGGAATAATCCGTCCAGTCCACAGCACCTTCAATAATCCGGTGCTGGGAATATTGAAACCAAACGGCCAGTGGAGACTCTGTGCTGACCTCAGGGAGCTCAACAAACGGGTCCATACTTCCCGATGGCCTCTGCCCTACATTGACCAAGGGCTGGCCCAGATCCAGGGGTCACAGGTATTCACAGCAATAGACCTGACCAATGGATACTGGACCGTGCCTGTCAGTAGGGAGGACCAATACAAGCTGGCTTTTACCTTTGGGGGCCAGCAGTATACATGGACCCGGACTCCCTTCGGATACCTCAACTCCGGCAATGAATTCAACATTTTTCTACATAAGGCCATGCCCGACCTGGGTGCGAGGGGTAACCTGGCTTATGTAGATGATGTCCTCATCAAAAGTTCATCTGTGGAGGAACACATAGCGGAGATCCGTTATGTTCTGACGCAGTTGAGGGCCGCCGGAGCAAAACTTTCCTTTCAAAAAGCACAGTGGTGCAGAACCCATGTTAATTTCTTGGGGCATGAGATTACTCCTCAGGGTCTCTGTCCCCAGGAAAAGAAAGTGGAAGCACTTCAGAAATTGAAAGACCCCACAACTCTGCGGGAGCTAAGGAGCCTCCTTGGACTGACTAATTACAGCAGAAAGTTCATTGAGGGCTACGCAGAGATCACCAGACCCCTGATTCATCTCCTCAAGGGGGGGGTCAAGTGGGAATGGGGTCCAGAACAAGCCGAGGCAGTAAGACAACTCAAGAGAAGCCTCTCACAAGCGCCTTGCCTAGCTTACCCTGTCAGAAACAAGGAGTTCTTCCTGGAGACGGGGTTCTCTAATTCGTGCTTGACGGCAGTATTATACCAAAAGCATGACAGGGTCAATAAAGTAATCTCCTATGCGAGCAAAACTTTATCCTCTGTGGAGGAAAAATTCAACGATTGTGAGAAGGCACTCCTGTCAACGGTGTGGGCATTGAAGAATTACCGCCCGTTTATCCAGGGGGAACACATCATAGTGGAGACTCCACACCAGCCTCTGCACTGCAATATCTCCAAAGTGATAGAATCCGGACCGGAAATGTGAGTAATTCCCGAATTACTTCCTGGATTCTGTCAATGCAAGGCTTTCCTGTGGAGGTCCGATATGGCCAAAACAAGAAGAGTCCCCTCGCGCAAGGTCTGGCTGACTTGCATGATTGTGCCAGAGAAAACTGTCTCGAGGACGAAAGTCTAAAAATCAAGGACAACATGGAGGCATACCTTAATTCCCCACACAAAGTCTTTGAAGAGGACAAGTGTGAGGGAATGCCCACTGTCTATGTGGATGGATGCTCGTACCATGTTGACAACAACGGGGAGAAAGAACTGGTGGCCGGCGTAGGGAATGCATGGGTGAATGAGTCCCCAGAACCCTCCGCTGGATACAAAATTAGTCCCCGAAGTAGTCAGGTGGCAGTATTGATGGCTGTGCATCAGGCCATCCTCACTGCTGTCCAGCATCAACTCCGCGAACTGGTAATAATTCGGATTATGTACGGAACGGGTTCGTGGAGCACCTGGTTAATTGGAAAGCCAGGGGCATGTTATGTGCTAACAACAAACCCTTGAAACATGGGAAGTTGATCCAAAACATTGATGATCTGGTCACCTCGAATGAGATGACCATCTATTGGAAAAAGATCAAGGGTCATTCCAAAGTAGAGGGACCAGACAAAACTGGAAATGACTTAGCTGATCAGCTGGCCAAAACCGGGGCCATCCAAGGGGATCTAATTGAGATTGAGTCCCTGTTGGGGGAAATCCAGGTCACTGCTATCACTAGGTCCCAGACAAATGCTCACAACGACCTTTCAATTGCACAATGGAGTAAGGAGACCCCTATTGCTGATTTGATTACCGCTCAGAAGGGGGATCCAATTATTGGTAAGTTTTACCAACACCTTGAGGACCCTGAGAACTTTCCCCTGACGGATACCGATTACACTGGGAAAGAGGACCTAAGAGTGTTGATGAAATGTCCAAAAATGTTCCGAATCCAAGACGGTTTGTTGGTAAGGAAATCCAAAGCTGGCCACGATCAGTGGGTGGTTCCTACCTCATTCCGAAGCCTGATGTTAATTCACGCCCATGATGCGGCCACCGCCGGTCACAGGGGGTTTCACACAACATTGGAAATCTTAAGAGAGGTTGCATACTGGCCACACATGGGGCAGGACCTCGACCAATACTTGAAGGGGTGTCTTGTGTGTGCACAATTTCAGCCATCATCCCTCACGCACCGTGCGCCTCTCCAAAAGAGGGGGAGGACACTGCCATGGTCGGATTTACAAATCGACTTTGTAGGCCCCGTGATTCGCTCTGCTAGGGGGAATAAGTACATGTTGACTGTGACATGCTTGTTTACCAAGTGGGTGGAATGTCTCCCAGCCCCAAATTGCAAGGCAGAAACTGCAGCTGCCTTGATGATTAACCACATCTTTTCCCGTTTTGGTCTACCTCAAAGGATTGAGTCAGACAGGGGTAGCCACTTCACCAGTGAAGTAATGACAAAGATGTGGGAGATACTGGGGGTCAAAAGGAAGTTGCATATTGCTTATAGACCAGCTTCTTCTGGGGCAGTAGAGAGATATAACCGGACAATTGTGAGCATCTTAAAAAAGTTTGTGGCAGATTCTGGGCCAAGTTGGGATATCCGATTACCTCTGGTCCTAATGGCCATCAGATCTACCCCTTCATCTGCAACCAAAATGTCACCATTTGAGTTGATGACTGGGCGCAAGATGGTGCTTCCGCAGCATTTGCTCTACAGGACCCAAGAGCAGACACTGATAAATGCCTCCACTACTCATGAGTATGTGGAGAATTTAAGGAAACACCTTCAACATGCTTTTGCTTATGCTCAGCGGAATCTAGAAAGATCGGCTGATAGCATGAAGACCCATTATGACCTGAAAACTTCCAGGAAGGAATATCAGGTGGGGGACCGGGTCTATCTATACAACTTCCAAAGAAACCAGGCAAAACAGCGGAAATTTTTGCCTACATGGAAGGGACACTTTGAGATCATCGACAAGATCTCCCCTGTGGCCTACAAAATCCACATCCCCAAAGGCGGTTTGGCAGAGGGGGAAGACAAGTGGGTCCACATAAACCAGTTGAAATGTTGCCATCCCAGGCACACTCTGCAACAACTGGAGGAATCCTCTGGAATCCTAGCGGGTACTGTCTCAGACTAATTCAGTTCCAACCATAAAACATACCACATCTAGTCTCTAAAATATTGTGATTTGCATGAAACTGTCTCTTAGTTATACTGTTTTTTTTCAAAATAAGAATGTAATGTTTCGTTATGATGAAATGCATATGCTGCCCCACTATCTCAACAGTGGTGGAAAAACGTCTATGAATAGGTATTGCCGCTCTTCCTTTGTCGTCCTAGGAGAAAGAAAACTCATCAGGACCGGCGAGGAGAACCGATCGATCCGACCGGATGGAGAAAAAGATGCTGAACTGTGCCATCTATTGGAAGAAGATGAGGAAACATCCCAGGTCTTGCGAGTCCCATCAGTGAAACCGAATGGCCATCGCAAGAGGGGGGCTTGTGGGATGTATTTATCCACGCATCCAAGCCCTACCTCAAAACTGTGCAGTACTGACATGGAAAACATCATGATGGCCAGAGCTTCCCGGAAAATGCACAGGGAAATGCATGAAGAATAGGCTGCCACTCATTTTTGCCGATGTTATGGGCACAGAAGGACACTGCCTAAAACCACCATTGGACTACCCACACAGTAGTCTGAAACCATTGGGAATGGCAATGCTGATTGCCAAAAGCAAACCCATAACTGTTGGGAATTCATTTTCTTAAATCCCAAAAAGGGGTGCAGTACCAGTACTCACCACTATCCAAAAGCCGGCGTTTTAAAACCACCAGATTTTGTCGAAAACTGAATAAATGAACCCAAAACATGCCAAAGAAAGACATTTTAAGAGGTGGATCCAATGTAAAGTTATATTCTGAAGTGACTTGAAGGTTTATAACAAGACTGGCTGAGCTGTGGATTTCAGCAGTTTAAGTAAATTTGGACTGAAAGACACTAAAAATCTAAGTGTTTAAATTGACTGAGTGACCTTTTTTTTTGCGGTGCCGTAATTAGCTCCGGGGTCCCTTAGCGGGTTGGTATTTAACGCCTGCAAAAAGCAGGCGTTAAAACTCCAACCCGCTAAGGGACCTCGTAGTAAGGCGGCAGGGATTTACCGTTACCGGTATTTTACCGGTGCCGGTAAATCCCTACCGCCTACCGTGTAATGAGGCCCTAAGTGTTTAAATTGACTGAGTGACCTACTTTTGAGTGTCACATAGGTTTCAATTGTTTAAATGTCATAGTTTTAAACTTAGAATCAGCATTCTAGCTGCATATGTAAAAATGTTTAGTTTTATTTGAATGCAGGAAACTGGGGAACAGAAATGACATGTAGCTAAAAACTGGCTTAAAGAGATTCCAATTTTGCCTGGCAACTACCCCCCATCAGGAGTGAAACTTGAGTCACAGCTGTGTTCCCAGGCCTATCTGCCTTTTGCTGGCCACACTAAGGATATGCCATCTCTCTGATAATTGAATTAAGGGGAGCCCCCACAGAATACAGGAGCTCTGAACAAAGCCCTGTCCTGACTCAGGCAAATGTTTTATTGGCGGCAGTCGTAAAGGGAGCTTCCTCCTGGAAGTAAAGGGGAGGGGCACTGCCTGTGAGAGCAAGCTGGCTTGGCAGAACTGGAAAAACCAGAAATTCAACCTTGTGCTGAGGAAAACCACACCCCTTTGGGGCCAGAACATAACTCTAAAAAGATGAATAACTCATAGTACGGACATGTGAAAATTTTATAAATGATACCATAATTCTTGTGATTTTTCTGCCCACATTTTAAGAGGTTTTTAGAACCGGTGGCATGTTCAGGGGGGTTTTAGCGGAAAAGAGGATATTACTCAAAATGTGTGCATGTGAAAAATCTGACACTTCATCAACTAATGTCCATACTCCTTGCGCACATGTGTGTAAATTTGGGTTAATGTCCGATATTGCAAACCAGTTAAAAAGTGCAAAATATTGCCATTTCTGAATGCAAGCTCTCAGGAAGAGCAGAGTTGGAACAGGGGATACCTCCTGTGATATGTGATGGGTGCATGTAATTTCAAACCACTGTGTAGTTATGAAATATGCATTTGGTTCAAATCTAGATTTGTGTGCAAGTTGACAGGAGGAGTGGACTTTCTGCAGGCTGTAAAATGACATCACTCTGACACAACTTAGCTCCCCCAATCAGGGGAGAAATGAAAGCTTGGCCAATGATAAGTAGAGAGGGGCTGGCTAGTGATGCTGCTCACACACACCCATTTTAAAAACACATAAAAGCAGAGAGACAGGACAGATAGGGACCTTCAAATCCATTTGCAGCTGGAAGCTCTGCCGGGAAAATCCATACTTTACCTCCATCAACCTTCAGAGACCCAGACCAGACCAGCAGAGTAGAGCTGACCTGTTAGCAGAACCAGAGAGAGCTGACCCAGATCACTGTGAAGTGCAGAGACCAGAGTCCAGTCTAAAACCTGACCAGATCCGTGGCGAGGCCCATTTCACTCAAGAATATAGTGTGAGTACCTAGAAAACTGTGCAGAACCAATCTCTTAGTTAAAATAATATAATTCAATCTATTTTAATCTAAGTAGAACTGCCTCCTAACTGTCACCTGTCATTTGTAAAGCTGTCACCTGTGATTTGCTAGTTGCAAGCTGCACTTGTCTTTGTGAACTTTAACATTCCAAATCCGAAAAACGACCTTTATTTAATCGCTCATATCTCCGTAACCGTTTGTGCTAGAGACTTGCAGTAACTTTCATCATAAGACCCTAAAACGAGATTGATAGCCCTTGTAGTTCTTCTTTAATAGCGCCAGCATATATCAAAGCATTTTGGGCCTGTGTTTTCAACTTCTGTAGTCTAAGTTGCTGGGTGAACTGAATTACATTTGAATTGCATTTCCGAGAATTGTGTGCCTTCCTTTCATTTCCTTGCATTGCATAAAAGGGGGGGGGGTGAATTGTACAAGAAAGTGATTACATTGTCTTTGCTGAAATTCTATCAAGTTATTTTCTGTACTGCATTTCATTCCACATTGCATCCATTGGAAACCATAAAAGTATTGTTGCTATCTTATCCATTTCATGTCAACTCCTTAGTGATTATAAAGAAGTGTGCTAGTGCCAGATTCTCTGTTGTTAATCTTTATCATATCAGATTAAGTGTGATATTCAATTTTTAATTTATTCTAAAGTGTGATATATATACCTATTGTTTAAACTATCAATTAAACCTTTTAACTTGCAAAACAGAACTACTTCTTGGCTCAGTGGGGTCAGGAGGATTCCAAGAGAGGAGTGTTATATAGGGGTAGTCATCCAGAACGCATGAACTGGACATAAGGTTATATCAATAAGGGTTTTCATTCAGTATTATAGACTAGGCGTTGACTTAGCTGTAGTGTTGAATTGAATCCTCTTACAAGAACGTATGATGTAATGTACAGGCGGCATGTATTTTGACATTACTGCCTTGTGTTTGACGAGTCACATGAATCAATGTCTTCCCACATATTTCCCCTCTAACTGAATGCCCACATTTCAGCATACATATAATAGCCATCAAACAACTGTCGAATACTATGTATTTGACCTCTTGCATTTGACTGTCAACCTGCATCATAGTTGTTTCGGACTGTATCGTTGTGTACATATCACCAGAATTGAAACTAATATCGCTGATATCATGTTCTGATGCGTCTGTGAATAGTGCTGCTGGTTCATTCTCTGTCATTTCAACATCTGTTACTTGAACATTGATGGGAGAACACAACAATGTCGACATCTTTTTGGGCGGCATTTTTTTTGCTGGTGTAGATTGTGTGAATTGATCTGCGACTACTTCAGAGCTATCGTGAATACATCCAGTATCATCTTCTTGTGGTGGTGCAGTCACACTGTAGCAATGGTCCAATAAAACTTTGCTGGATTCTCTGGACACATTCAATTCATGTTCTGGCCATTGGACAATCACATCTCTAGTCTGAACACGCCGCGCCTGAATTAATAGTTCCTCCATAGTGTAAATGGTCTGGCAAGCAACATCTCTCATTTGCTTCACTTTCTGTGTATGTATAGTTTGTACACCCACGGGTAACTCGAGGACTGATTGGAAAAGGGGTGATCAGTTTAAATACAAGATAAAGTATAGTACAATTGACAGAAAAAAAACATAATATAGTCCCCAGCACAAAACAATTTATAAAAATATGAACTGTTTGTAAGTAACCTTATTTTGTTTTCTTTTCTTTGCAACTTTCTTGACTCGAACTTCAACATCTGCACGCTGTTGCTCCGATTCGTTTTCGCATGTCTTCCTTCCTCTTGCGCTGCAACGACTATATTTTCTGAATCCGCATAGTCAGCACGGAATGACGCTCCATCGACTCCCTGAAACATAGTACTTTCATTACTATCTATCACAATATTGAAAACATAAAACACACTTGAGGACGACCACACAGGTACATCTCAATAGCTAAATACGAATTAAACATTGTGTAGAACAATCAAACGACAAGTATTCGAGCTCTGATGATCTAGTTCGATGGAACTGTTAGTATTCATACCTCTGGCTCCACAAAGACTGGCATGAATGATTTTATTGGAGAGAACGCCTCAGCAACTCCCTGAAACACAGTACTTGCATTAGTATGGTTTTCAATATTGTAAACATAACACACACTTGGGGTCGATGGCACAGGTACATATAAAGAGATAACCACAAATGATGCATTGTCTAAAAGAATCAATGGATATCTAAATATGATCCAATTTAATCGACTTATTTCTCTGATTTATTTACATCTGCATCATCTAAATGGGATGTTGTGATTGTAGAGGAAGCTCTGTCGTCTCCCTGAAACACAGTACTTGCATTAATAAGGAAGAAAGTATAGCAAATGGAATCACGTTATATGATCACGCTCGATGGAACTGTCAGTATCCATACCTCGTGCTGCTGAAGAATATCTAAGGATGTTTTAAATGTAGTGCACACTTCCGAAAGCTGTTGCACCGATTCGTATACGCATGGTCCCGCTTCCACTTCCCCTGGAATTACTTGAATGTCAGGCTCCGCATCAAGTGCAGAGGTTGACGCTCCATCTACCGAGTGAAACATAGTACTTGCATTAGTAAGGATTACAATATTGAAAACATAACACACACTTGGGGTCGACCGCACAGGTACATATCAATGGCTAACCACGAATGAAACATTGTGTAGAACAATCAAACGACAAGTATTCCAGGTCTGATGATATAGTTTGATGGAGCTGTCAGTATCCATACCTCGTGCTGCTGAAGAATATCTATGGATGTTGTCAATGTGGTGGACGCTTCAGCATCTCCCTGAAAGACAGTACTTGCAT
This sequence comes from Ambystoma mexicanum, assembly GCF_040938575.1. Taxonomy (NCBI): domain Eukaryota; kingdom Metazoa; phylum Chordata; class Amphibia; order Caudata; family Ambystomatidae; genus Ambystoma; species Ambystoma mexicanum. The sequence continues at coordinate 1,577,743,017 of NC_090929.1, read as the reverse complement.
TAGTATGGATAACACTAATTATAACTGAAAACAAACACTAGGGGACGACAACTAAGGTCTTTATCAATTGCAAAGCACTAACCAAACATTCAGTAAAATAATTACATGATACATAAAAACTATTACTTGACATGCATAAAACAAGTTTGTAGCGTAACAGCTAAGTAAGATTACCTGATATGCGCTAGAAGTGGTTGATAACTGCGGGCACGTCATGGATGTAGAATGTTCTTGCTTCAGATTCAGTGGATAGTCAAGCAGTTGTAAAGGTAAATTATTGTTTGATAATGAAATGCTAATATTAAAAATTGCCATGTAAGGCGACAGAATACTTGAGAATAATGCTATTGAAAGTCCACAATATAGCTCAGTTCCCTGTGCCCATAAATAGATTTCCTTTGAGGGTTATAAAATCGAAACATAATTTATTGATAAATGTCATTATTCAAAAAGCGATACACTCATATCAATATTGAAAGTATTACAAGGGACACAACACCAAAAATATCAATTAATCCATTTGGCTACCTACACACTACCGCAAGACCTAAAGCTAAATCCGGACTCTTGACTCACCAGTGGCGGAATGTGGACGAATAGAGTTGGAATAGCGTTTGCGAGCAATTTGCATTTTGTTCGCCGTTTATTCTTCTTTGTTACCCAAGATGTGGCGTACATGTTCGAGGAAAAGTGCCGGATGCAGTTGCGGTATCGATCACCCCTCTTGTCCTCAAAGATTTGTTGGACTCTATTTTCAATCTCTTCGGGTGGATATCCGCAATGTCTGACCCATTCTCTTATTCGATCAACAGTTTTAGGGAATACATGCATTGTAGTGCCTTCAGATTTGGCATGGGTCTTCAAAGGGCAACCGCTAATCGAACAGGCAGGCATTGTTGAACATTCTGAAAAGTAAATATCAAGATTATTATAAAACCTTGATGAATAAAAATGCCATAAAAAAGTAAATGAACCATACAATGTTCAATGCAAGGTTTGTTTTGGTCGCCGGAACTATACCAGTTCATCAAGTGCGGATTAGTATTTGCATTACTTTCACAAATTAAAAAATGATGGTACTAAACTCTGAACATGTGACTCGTCCCTTGGATGTACTGTCTTGCGTGAGAAGGAAAGATGCTTACATTATAGATAGGACCCGCAAAGGATGCAATTCGATGACAATTGACACAGATAAAAATAAATAGATCTATTGATAGCATAACAATTGAAACTCAAGTCAATAGCAATGAGACCAATGAACATAGCACTATTGAGTACTCTACTCACAAATAGATAGAAATTTAAAAATGAACGAAATATGACTGAGATACATGGCCTTACCTTGACCAACAAACAGTTAGATTCAGCAAGCCCAGTAGTTTGTGGCAGGAGAACAGGTAGATGGCCACGGCCAGCACACTGACGAGTTTGCTCGAAGCGGTCACAGAAGTTCACAGATAGCATGACGACGAGCAGATTAGCATCGATCTCAGTGGTTCTCAGGTAGCACGTTCAGGAGTTGACTTGCAAAGCACAAAGATGTTCTCATGAGACATATCAAGTGATTTATAAAGTATTAGAAACAGGGGCGTGTTTGTGAATGAATGACGTGTATATGTCGTGGTATTATGTGGTTTGCAGGGGCCGGGGTGGATGGGCTGGTGGGCGTGCAGACAAGGCACAGGAAGACTCTTGAATGGAGACACACTTATGTGGTCTGCAGGGGTGCGGCCTGCTTCAGGGGAGGCCTGCCTGGAGACACGGGATCTGAGGAGGCCATGTGAGCAATGGCCCCTGGGCGTGGGATACCTTTTGAAGTATACATGGTGTTTGGCACCTTGGCCGTTATCGCCCCTGACAGCACACCATGGCAGTGCTCATCCCCGGGTGCGAACTGCCTTTGATAGGGGGGGTGGATGGGCCGGTGGGCGTGCAGACAAGGCACAGGAAGACTCTTGAATGGAGACACACTTGATTCATTTAAAAAATCGAAACAACCGTTGTTAAAATATATGTCTGGTTTTATTTTGTTTCTTATTTTGATGGCACAAAAATACAAAACTTTACACATTGTACAGGTCAGGTTGCAGCACAGCGAGGGAAAATCCCCTGTACTGACCTCTGTCACTGGGGAAAGTTTGTCTTATGGCACCAACGGCACAGGCAGGTATTACTCTTCGAACGCGGTGTCCCTGCCTCCCGGGAAGCCACCATGTAAAGGAACGATAGGCCACCAGCCTGTACCATCTGTGAAAAAGAATGATAAAAACTGTTTTGAAATGACCAAGATAAGTTTATTAAACCTTTGTTGTCAATGAGAATTCTTGTAACTAATGGCATTCTGCTCGGACAAATGCTATCTAGACACTGCACACTATTGAACAACTTTCATGCATTACAATGATATGTAGATGTAATTTTGAATACAGGAAACGACTATGAAATAGTAGTGGCATCACAACCAGAGTATACTTACTCGTTACTCGGATTACGAGGACGAACAGTTGCGCGAAGTTCGTGCATAAGCCCCATCATTATCCTCAACACGGACCGTGTGAGGCAGGCTGCCCTGAAGTCTGGCAGCTCGGTGATGCATTGCGGCCGTGGCTCGACTTCCAGTATGTAGGCCACAGCCCAGATGACACCCCGCATCACGCGCTGGGGGCTTCGCCTACAGGAATATTGATTTAACATCATGCATGAGCAAGGCAAGAAATAAAACATGGCTGATTTCCTGTCGTGCCACTTGCTACCAGGACCGCAACCCTAAGGGAGTAGAATAGATGGATCTATCAACTATGCTGTACACCATGCCAAACCACATGTCATCTCCATAGAAGAGCTGATGAGATGCACAGCAGAGGACGCAACCCTAGAACCCGTGGCCACCTGCATCCACAGCGGGCCATGGAAATCAACAGAGGCCTCAATAAAGCACAACAGAGCCATGGACGTGCAGCTCTTCAAGACACTTGCACGTTCGAAAGATGAGCTTTCTGTGTACCCATCAAGTCTGATCCTCAAAGGGGATGGAATCGTACTAGCGGCACCCCTACACCAGAGAGCAGTTGTTGATATAGCACACAAAGACCACCAGGGGATAGTTTCAACCAAACAGCTGCTTCAGAGGAAATTGTGGTTCCCTGGCATGGACAAGACCATTGAGAGCATCCTCTGTGCATGCCACATATGCCTCAACCTTCAGCCACAGTCATCCCCTGAGCCCTGGCAAATGACACCGTTCCTTGATGGGGTGTGGGAAGAAGTGGCCATCAACTTCGTAGGTCCACTCAGATTGGGACAATACATACTAGTGGTCCACGATGAGTACTCCAGGTACCCCGAGATCGAGATCATGCAGTCCACGGCACCCACAGCCATTATCCTGGTGCTAGACTGCTTCTTCTCATTGTACAACATTCCGAAGACAATGAAGTCAGACAATTGACCCCATTTCACCAGCTAGGATTTCCGGGGCTTCTCACAATATATTGGCCTCCACCACAGGAAGGTCACCCCGCTGTTTCCCAAACAAACAGGACAGTTGGAAGGTTTACGGCCAACGTCAAGAGGGGCATCAGGATATCCAACATCATGCACATGCCCATGAAACAGTCACTACATCAACTCTTGCAGGACTACCGAAACACGCCACATGACTCCACAGGAGTCTGCCCTGCGGAATACATTTTTGGTAACCCCATATGCACGAGAATGCTTCACATCCCCCAGAACGAAGACCACAATGCGAGTGACAACAAAGTGTGAAGAGGGGACGAGAAAGCTAAGGACAGGATAAAGGAATATGCCGACCGCAAGCACAGAGTCCGGGAGCCACACATATAGGTAGGAGAACATGTTCTTATTAGGCAGAACGCCTACCACAAAGGAACATCACCCTTTGTCCCCCAACCCATTGCCATCACCAGCATGAATTGCTCTATGATCACAGCTGAGAGTGTCAACAAACGCGTGACAAGAAACGCCACCTTCTTCAAGAACTTGCACAGGGAACACCGAATCGAGTATCGAGATTGGAGGGATGACTGGGGTTTTACACAAGAAGAGTCGGGGGTATACAAGAGATGAAGAGGAGTCAGAAGTTTAGAGAAACGCTGACCCAGGAGCGGAACAGAGCGGGGAGCCGCTGCACCCCAGGGCTGATTGTCAGCCACACAGGATCATCCAGCCACCGTGACAATGGATTGAGGAGACAGGGTAGGGCACTATTATTTTGGGGGGAGATGTAACGTCATGCCTGGCGTGTCAGGTGACACTGGCACGTGAAGTCTAAAGGGGTCATGTGACCCGAGTGGTAGAAATCACGCTTGGAGCGGAAATAAAGTTGCTGATGCTAAATGTCTACCGGAGTTGTCGTGCCATCATTTAGCATACGTATTCCAGCGCAAGCAGCCCGGGCTAAGACCCGACAGGACCCACCACCATAGGGTGATCAGACTCTGGAAGCAAATGTTCATTAAATAAATCTTCCATTAGCTTTATGTGGCTGTGTTGTGCCCAGAAAAGTGTGTTCCAGTGGCGATGCACAATGCAGATCATTATTGACACAGACCCAAAAGACATTAATTTAGCCATAAACAGGGAGGAAGTGGAGCCCTGGTCTTATAATTCAGGGACACTGCATTATAACCCTGAACCTTTATGTAGTGCATCACCAAACGAAAGTGCACTCTACTCCGATCCACACCTGATCAGTGCCTAATATTCTTTTTTTAATCACACACCCAGCAAACATGAGGAAGTATCGATGCTTGTGTGAATTTCAGTTCTGAAATGTGTGCATTCGAAGAGGTTGCCTAGAAAGAACTGGGAAACTACATGCCCCATCGCAATGAACGATTCCTCCTTCCTCTTCACACGAATGCATCACACTAACTCATGCTTTCCTAGAAGCTTGAGCAGGCTCCTTGCTCAGTCAATCTTTGGCCTCTCTTCTGAAAATGCCCAACAGTTTGCCCCTGTTTAACCATTTGTGATGTGTTTTGATTGCGTGCAAATGGCACCTGCATACAGGAGTTGGACTGAGAGACTACAAACTTATTTCACTGAGTCCACCAAAAAAATCCCCAGAAGTTTTCAAATGTTTATAGTTTGAAACCTCTGACAATATCGAAATGGTGATCGAGAGGTAAAGGTTACGAATATAGGAAACCTTAATTCCACTCCTGCAAGCATGTGTAGACGCCGAGTTAACATTTTGCAAACTTTGTTTGGCAAGAGCATCCATTTTTCCTCACTGAAATAGTTGTGTGGAGTTGGTTTGTTTGTACAAAGCAGTGTTGTTTTATTACGAACAATGCTTAGTGCGGCGGTGAAATAACAATTTTGTATGAAACCGATTGGGCAGATTTTACATTTCCACATTAATGGCATGCTGTAATGTGTGTATGTGTTCATTCCAGAACTGTTGCTGTGAATTTAAGTCTGCATAATTCCGGTTTGCAGAATATTATACTGCACTCACGTGTATTTTTGGCAGGACTGCTTTTGTATTTGCATTGCTGTATTTCATTTCTGCTTGTGTAGCACGTTCTGCCAAAGTGCTGAGCAATATTACATAAAAGAGCACACATGCATGTTACTAAAATGAGAATAATCCAAATTTAAGAGCGAGAAAGAGAGAGAGAGGAGTATTTATTTGCATTTTTTAAAAGGAATAAAGCGCACAGCCTGGGGGCATCGAGGCGCTGTTACAATAAAATGACTAGTTACATGGAGCATACATAAGAGTGTTACATATGGAAAACATTATACATATTACTTTATACATTTCACATATAGAACAGTTAGGTGTTAACGTGTGGCACTTAGCATGGCATAGAGCACGTTAGCTGAACTGCTATTAAGCTTAGGCAAAAAGTAATGTTTTAATAGCTTTGCGGAAGGCTCGGTGAGAGGTTTCAGCTCCTAGGTGGGGTGGAAGGGAGTTCCATTGCATGGCAGCAGTGAATGCGAAGCCGGAGTCGTACATTGGCAGAGAGCGTGGAAAGAGGAAAAGGAGGAGAACACCTAACAGGAAGTGGAACTTGGCTTCACAGTTTTGGATCCACAAGGCTAAAGTGGCTGAAGTGATGTTGCACAAAAGCGGAATGAGGGGCCTTAAGAGGGAACCGCGGAAGCCCATCAAGGCACTTTTAGGGGATATATCAAACTGCATGGTTCGGTCGCCACCATTCCTTCTGCACATGGAGGGGTAATAGGCCACTCAGGAGGAATCCAAGAGGAGAATAGCATCAGCCACGTTATCATTTTGGGAAGAGGTAGACAGCAAAACTGTGTTAATTCTCCTCTCTCTAGTATAAGACACTGGCCTCATTACGAGCATGGCAGTAGCCGTGCCTGAAGGCACGGCTACTGCCATGCTTGCTACCCGCACGGCTATTGCCATGCTCGCTACCCGCACCGCCTCCCGCGATGGGGCAATAACTGGCCCATTATGAGGTGAATGGGCCGGTAATTGCCCATTCGCGGGTGGCGGTAATGCCGGGCTCCTGATCCCCATTCTGCTCCATAGGGAAGAATGGGGGTGGGGAGCAAGGCGGCGCTGGCACCGTGGATAACAGTGCCGGCGGCATTACGAGTTCTGCTCGCGGATGCCGCACAGCCCAACCCGCGAGCAGAACTCATAATGCGGCGGTCCGGTATGAACGGTGCTGGTGCCTTAGCGGCACCGTTCATACCGTGACCGCCAATGTTATAATGAGGCCCACTGTTACCATATACTAAATCATTGATGCAGTAAATATCCCAATGTCTTATTGAACAGTCAAACACATGCTAGCCTTTTTCAAATATAAAACTGGGATTCTGTATTGGGATGTCAGTTCAACACATGGCATTTGTTTTACACTTAGAAAGGCAAGACCTTGCTTTGCCCCTATGTCAAGGCTTGCAAGGGCTTTAAGACACATAGCTCAAACTTGTGGGATTCGTTTCTCAAAGGTTTCTAAATAAGTAGTTCTCATGCCCACCGCAAGCATTACAAAATTGGATCAGCCAAAGCAAAGATATTGACTTGTAAATGAAGACACAGATCATGAATTCGAAGCCGTGCGGAAACCCCGGACTGCAAGGAAATGGCTGTGCGTTCAGATGACACATGCATATTCAAACCCATCAATCAGAAGAGCACACCACACACAAAGAGGCACAGTATGCACTGTACGCTGGGTATGACAGTGCATACACACTGCCACACACAGCACATTAGTGCCCTACTCACACCCCCACACATATCCCACATGCATCACCACGCCAGTACGCACATCCCACACAATGATCTGCTCAGACGGTGTGTTTGCGCATAGGCTACATTAAAAAGGAAGCACAATATGCAGTAACAATATGGCTGGAACGAAAGTAAGCACCGACACCACACTCTTAATGTGGATCTGCATAATACATATGCTGTGAATGTATAGCCATGCATACTACACACACACACACACCGCTGTGCACGCACATACGCAGGCTAACACACACCCTGCCCCCCCACCCCCCCACAAACACACACTTCTCACACAAACACCGAACCTCGCAACTTTGAATATGAACATGCTAGAACTCTGGCTACATGTAAGCACACACGAGGAACATCCACTATGTTTCACATAGGCATCCGCAGACGCAACACAGCCAATTCACAAGGAAGAAACCAGAACAACCAGGACACAAACAAACCAGGCCCTCATAATGTGCAGTGGCAGATACAATACACTGAGAATATCAGTAGCTAAAATATGCAGATGGCACTGAGAGGAAGGGTTTGGAAACAGGCTTTCAATAACCAGAGTAACAAATAGCTGATCTACTATGAAGACACTGGAAAATCCTCAGTGCTGACACGACCTTAAAGAACGTGGGAAGGGAGTTACCATCAATACTTCTATATAGGTCTTACCATTGAACAGCGGGTAAGTCCCAGTGAACTATAACCTATTAAGGAATCAAGTCAGACCTGGTTGATAGCACCGTTGAATGGTTTCCTCGGGTGTTTGAGTTGTTCTGTTTGTAATCTGGGCAGGAAGGGGTTACGTGACCTTATAATGGTTTGCTGCTTGTTTCACTGAGATCCTTAATTGTGTTATTGAATTCCCATGTCATCAGATTTATGTGGAATGTATGCACCTTCTGGAAAGGAAGGTCCACATTTCAGAACATGTCAGAGCTACTAAATAGGAGAATATGAAAGTTCCAGTCTCTGAACATATTTAAGGAGAGGGATTAGGCAGAGACTGGTAGATTTTCCGTAAATTACCATCTTGCACCCCCTAAAAGATGGGGAGAAAAGGATTTACGAGTGAGAAGAAGGGAAACCCAATTGATCAAAATTTGAAGGTGGGCAAATGGGTCCATGGGTTTCTTACAGATAATGAAGGCTTATTTTCTCCTTGAAAATGTAAGGATGCCATATGTTGTATTTGCATTCATAAATTTGTATTGCCTAGTTTAATTTATTACAGTAGTTAATAGAAAGAGTCTTTGCATAACTTGCCTTTGATATTAGAATTGAATCTTGCTAATTCAATTTGGTATATTTTTTATTTATTTATACATCATGGACAGTCAAACCAGATAACCAACAGGCGCAGTTTTAACAATTAAGAAAAGGTTGGATTAAAAATAAATAAATAAAAAGAAGAGTTTGGTTTCAAACAATGTTAAAAAAAAATGGTTACTCAACAGGTTTAGTCTTGGATCTTGTTCCTTGAGTGTTCACATAACATTTTGAAAATTGTCAAGCCAAACCTGCAGCCGTACGAGTAGGAGGAGTGTATGCTTTCATACACGCAAAACGCTGATCCAACCCATTGGGGTAGCGGGTGTTAACAAAACCGTCGAATAGCAGGACTTCATGCAGAAACACATGCCCTTAAAGAACGTTGTCTTGAATATTGATATTGCCCTGAGGAGGACCTTTATTAGGCGAAACCTGTGGAGGTTGTTTGTAACTGATTTTATGACACGACACACTCCAGCCAGGGACTTCTTCCACTGACACTGAAGGTGGCACACAACAAAAAATGCCTTTTTATTTTTATTTGAATCCTGGGTTATTTCTTGAGAAGGCACGCAACCTGTCTCGCGCCCACCTTAACAAATACCCTGTGTTGCAATTGACCATGAACCAGCCGGTGTGTAACAATTAAATATTTATTTATTTTTAAAATTCAAATGAAAATTAGAGCCCAACCAAATGTAAGCCATAGTGTGGCAATACAAATGCAAAACCTTGCAGCACAGTCAATTCAACTTCTAACAAAATACAAACACCTTGAAGAGAAATGGAAAAAAATCACTTTTCTTCACAATCACAGATGGCACATGCGTTATGCACTCCCCCTGCAACACTTCCCCCAAACACCTGCTGACTAAATTCTGGCTGGATGGAAAACAGTGGCAAGGAGTCAGAAAGAGGAGGGGGAAATTGATTTGTAAATTTAAACCCACCACCCAGGAATGGCAGGCAAAAAATGAAAAATGAAAACCCTTAAAATAAGCAATATGGCATACTCAGATTTTACTCGTTACTTATGGATCAGTTTACTCTTGCAGTAGGATAGCTAAAACAGAAATGTGTCTGGCTGCACTAAAGAGACAAGGAAGCTTACAGGCTATTGAGCAGGACACTAAAGCAGTGTGAACACGGTGAGAAAATCGATTTTGGGAAGGAACACAATGCACAAGAAAACACACATGGCAGGATTGCAATGTCTTATTTCACATGGGCTTTTAACTAGCAGTCAAAATCGGAAATCGGTTTTGGGATGAGGACCAAAAGCACAGAACAGATAGGATACTGAGGGGAAGGGATGACTCTTTATAGGATGATAGTGTCGGTTTTTCTAGGGGAAATGCGTGTCAGATTTTAAAGAAAAGCAAAATACACTGGCAAATTCGGTTTTGGTTGCACAATGACAGGTTCTACTGATGCTATATTTTATTGTCTATATTCTTAAGGAAAGACACTGCACGCAAGGGGGTTAATTTCTAATTTTAACCAGCGTGCACTAAGTACCTCCTTATAGGGGAATTAATTAATTTATCTCAAAATGGTACCAAGGACTTACACAGATAACTGAAATAATTATAAAAGAAATATGCTAACAGATATGGACTAACACACAGTCTTCTAGGGAAAGGGTGAACAGAAGATACTGGCACTTTGGGGTATGAGTGGGATTTTAATGGGATTTTAATAGGATTTGAATAGGGCGCAAAGTAAAAGAGCCGGATATGTAGTTTTTGGATACTGGGTGATACGATACTTATAAGGCAAACTTGAGTTTTGTAATTTGGAGAGCCAGCAAGGTCTCTGGACAGCGGGGTCAAGGATATGGTCACTGGGAGAGATGGGCTCTCCTCGATGGGAATAGCTGGGCAAGGTCTGGTCAATGTGGACAGCGGGATGGTCAGCTGGGAAAAGGGTCTGGTCACTAGATTCTCCTAAAGGGGGCCAGTGGTCTCTCCTCTTCTCTCCCTGGATTATTGGGTATGCCTGGATCTAAATGGGTGATTATGGATCTTGTTTTGGAGTCTTGGAATATTGAATGTTGAATGTTGAATATCCCTTGTGTCTCACTGTTTCCTACTTATATAACCAGAGTGGCATCATATAATTTTACAATATGGGGGGAAGTACCCAGGAATTAGTGCTATCCTAGGATATGCCAGCTTATTGGTCCTCCTAGCTTCTTCTGGGCTGATTGGTTCAAGGGAAGTGACATCACCTTATGTCTGTGCATTGTATGACTCCCTTTGTCTCCCAAGCCTAATTTTTTTTATAAAAATTAGTTATGGGACAAAACTTTATATTTACACTAGTGACCATCATCAAAATCAGATATGCAGATCCCATATTTCATAAAGAATTGGCCAGTCTGAACACCAATTCTGTGTGATGCTGCATCACCCTTTGGCACAATTTTACCTTTTTCAGGAGAAACATAAAATCTAAATGTCTGCACATATGCATACTACTAATTGGCCTATTTTCCCCAGGTTTAATGTCTGTGCCAGTTATGCTTCACCCAGAAATGCATTTTTACTGCCATCCCAGTTTAGTATTTGCCAGATGGATGCACCAGGTCTCATTGAGTTTGTCCAAAAATCCCTCAAAATACGAACATAATATGGAATTTTTGCTTATTTAGAGTGCTATGCAAAATGTCTTAATGTTCAACAGTTTTTTTAAATCAATGGGCCAAAGTAGTCCCTTGTGTGGGTGGACCATCCACTCCCCCAGCCGAACTGTCTTCCTGAACAAAGGGTTTCCATGGCTCCCATTTGAAGCCATCCACTGGGTGCTGGGAATGAATGTAGAGGACATCACACCTCCAAGTCAAAACACAGGGCTTCACACCCTTCCTTTGTCCGTGGGAGCAGTTCTGCCTGGCAGTCTGGTAGAACCTGTAATTATCACAGTGTCAGGTCCCATAAGAACAGACCACATGCTCTTGCAGCATTAGTTCCCTGGTAAGTGTGAAATTAGCCTTTCTGCCCAACTGGTTTGACAGGAATTCCTGGGCCTCATTCAGGCTGAATGGTCTTTTTGGGGGAACGAGCATAATATACATAGATGTGCAGCCTCTCCACCCACATATACACTTGTGTTTCTGTGCGAGCCACTGTATTATTTCACATTTAATTTTCAACATGCCATTTTCCTGCTTTGCAAAAGCAGATTTACACGTGTTCTTTTCCTCTCATGTTAATTCCACACGATGCAGTTTCTACCGAACACAGTTTCCTTTGCATTAACTTTCTGAAAGGCTTTTAAGATATGGTCAGTTTCTGGATATAGAGATATTCTGAAAATGGTTTCTTGGTAATTGACACAAGGCCAGCGAGAGACAGCCACGCTATAGCTTTCCTTTGAAGTCATTTGCGTGTGCTGGCTCATTTGAAAAGTAAATCCTAGCTGTGCAGACTGAAACAGAATTATTTTCTCTTCATGGACTTTATTAAGGAAAACAATGCCGTTCTGAGGGGCATTGCCTTATTTTATGGCATTCAAATGAAATACACATGCAAGGCGGTGTTTTAATGGTGCAAAACTGTGTGATGTTTAAAATTAAATGAGGCACGAGTGCGATGGCGTCTTAAATGCAGGTCATTTTCTTGTGCAGCCTTTAAGTTCTTAAATGACAGAACTGCAATGCAGAGCCATTCTGAATTTAGGTTATTTTCTCTGGATTCACGTGAAGGAGAACAAAATGCAGCCCTTCTTGGGTGAATGCTGAAATGCGGTATTGTGATGAATGGAATTTCTGTTGGGGCTGGTAACTGTACCCCATATATTCCCTCTGTGCTGTGACTTTTTGTTGAGGCAGAGTAGGGCAGAGTGGGGTTCATTTGACAGAGTTCTTTTTCATCAGGGAGCGGCACTCCAGAATTTCCTTCCATCTTTCGGATGGAAGGTATGGGGCAGCACCCTCTTTCCTTCCTTCCCTTCCAGGACCCCGGGGAGGTCCTCACCAGTCTACGAGGTAATGGAGTTAATTATCCAATAGGAGACAATAAAAACAGGTTTTTATGATATTTAAATGGCCGCATTCCTGGAAGATTGACAACAGTGGAACAATTTTTACAGTTACAATTTTCTGCGATCTTTTCCTTACATTTGGACAATAACATCAAGAAAATTACTCCACAGAGCAAGGTCACAATTTGACTTTTACACCTTGGTTTCATTTTTACAATACATCAAGCACTTACTCTACAGGACCAAGATAGCAACTTCACTTTTTAAACACCTTTTTTTCATTTTTACAATCACAATCAAGAAAAATACTCCCTGTTATATAGATATACCTATGCACCTACATTCTTCATTCTGCTTTTCCTTTTTCTTTCTTCTAATTCTTTTGATGGTTACTCTGTTTGATTTTCCTTTGGCTCATCAATCAGCTGCAAAGTGTGTCTGGGGTGACAACTTTTTAACTGATTGATGTGGACCCATTTCTCTTCTGACAAATCTCCTTTGGGGGTGTGGATCCTGTAGGCGACAGGTGAAATTTTGTCTACAATTTCAAAGGGACCGCACCAGGAGGGGAGGAATTTGTTCTCCTTAGTCTGGTTCCTGTTACATTTTTACAAGTAGATCTTGTCTCCTACTTGGAATTCTTTTTTAGTTGTTTTTAAATCATACTGGGTTTTCATCCCCTATGCCGATTTCTCCAGATTCCGCTGAGAGTACGCAAAAGCATGCTGAAGGTGTTTTCTTAGATTCTCAACATATTCATGTTTTGTGGAGGTGTTTATCAGTGTCTGCTCTTGTGTTCTATAGAGCAGATGCTGAGGTAGCACAATTTTACATTCAGTCATTAGCTCTAACAGAGACATTTTGGTTGCAGAAGATGGTGTAGATCTGATGGCCATCAGGACAAGCGGTAATCGGATGTCCCAACTTGGCCCAGAATCTGCCAAAACCTTCTTAAGAATGCTCATAATGGTTTTATTGTACCTCTTAACTCCCCCACTAGAGGCAAGGTGTTATGCAATATGAAGTTTCCTTTTTACTCCAAGTATCTCCCACATCTTTGTCATCACTTTGCAAGTGAAGTGACTACCTCAGTCTGACTCAATCCTTTGGGCAAGGCCAAAACGCAAGAAGATGTGGTTGATCATTAGGGCAGCTGCTGTTTCTGCCTTGCAATTTGGGCCTGGGAGACATTCCACCCATTTGGTAAACAAGCATCTTACTGTTAACATGTACGTGTTCCCCCTAGAGGAGCGAATCACGGGCCCATTGAAATCTACTTGTAAATCTAAGCAAGGCAGTGTCATCCCCCTCTTCTGGAGGGGAGCTCGTTGTGTGAGTGAACTTGGCTGAAATTGTGCACACACAAGACACCCCTTCAAATATTGGTCGAGGTCCTGTCCGATGTGTGGCCAGTATGCAACATCCTGCAAGATGTCTAAAGTAGTGTGAAACCCCCAATGGCCGTCTGTGGCAATGTGTTGGGTGTGCCTTAGCATCAGTCTTTGCAATGAGCTAGGTACCACCTATTGGTCACTTCCAGAGATGGATCTCCTTACCAACAAACTGTCTTGGATTCAGAACAGTTTGGGAAACTTCAACACCCAGATATCCTCTTTCCCAATGTAATCGGTTTCCGTCAGAGGATAGTTCACGGGGTCCTGAGTGTGTTGGTAAAAATTCACAATAATCAGAGCCCCTTTTTGTGCTGTGATTAAATCAGCATCTGGCATCTCACTACTCCACTGGGCCATTGAGAGTTCATTGTAAGCAAGTGTCTGGGACCTGGTGACAGCAGTGACCTGGATTTCCCCCAACAGAGGCTCGATCTCAAGGAGATCCCCTTGGATGGCTTCAGTTTTGGCCAACGGATCAGCAAGGTCGTTTCCACTGGTCCCTCTATTCTGGAATGACCCTTAATCTTTTTCCAATAGATAGTCATCCCATTAGAGGTGACCATATTATGAATATTTTGTATGAGTTTGCCATGCTTGAGTGGTTTATTATTTGCACACAGCATGCCTCTGGTTTTTTAACTGATCAGGAGCTCCACAAACCCGTTCCGGGCATAATCTGAATCAGTGATTATGACCAGTTTGTGGAGTCGGTGTTCCACGGCAGTGAGGATGGCCTGGTGAACTGCCAACAACTCCACCACCTGACTTTTACGGGGACCAATCTGGTACCATTCGGAGGGTTCCGGGACATCATCCACCCAGGCATTTCCAACGCCGGCCACCAGTTCCTTTTCCCTGTTGTTGTCAACCTGGTAGGAGACTTTTCCCTGTTGTTGTCAACCCGTCCATATAGACTATGGGTATCCCTTTGTACGTGTCTTCTTCATAGTCCTTATACAAGGAATTCAGGTACGCCTCCATATTGTCCTGGGTTTTGAGACTTTCGCCCTCAAGACAGTTTTCTTGGGCACAATCATGCAAGTATGCCAAACCTTGCACGAGGGGACTCTTCTTGTTTTGGCCATATCTGACCTCCACAGGAAAGCCTTGCATGGATAGAATCCAGGAAGTAATTCTGGAATTACTTACATTTCCAGCCCAGATTCTGTCACTTTGGAGATATTGGAAAGGCTGGTGTGGAGTTTCCACAATGATGTGCTCCCCCTGAATGAACGGGTGGTACTTTTTCAATGCCCAGGAGGTCCTTCTCACAATTGTTGAATTTTTCCTCCACAGAGCATAACGTCTTACTTGCAAAGGAGATGATGTTATTGACCTTGTCATGCTTTTGATATAACACTGCTGTCAAGCTTGTATTCGAGAACCCCGTCTCCAAGAAGAACTCCTTGTTTTTGACGGGGTAAGCTAGCCAAGGTGCTTGTGAGAGACTTCTTTTGAGTTGGTTTTCTTCCTCTGCTTATTCTGGACCCCACTCCCACTTGACCCCCCTTTAACAGATGGACCAGGGGTCTTGTGATCTCTGCGTAATCCTCAATGAACTTCCTACTGTAATTAGTCAGTCCAAGAAGGCTCCCTTGTTTACGTAGACTTGTTGGCTCTTTCAGTTTTAATAGTGCTTCCGCTTTCTTCACCTGGGGACAGAGACCCTCAGGGGTGATTTCATGTCCCAAGAAGTTTACACGGGTCTTACACCACTGTGCCTTCTGGAAGGACAGTTTTGCTCCAGCAACTTTCAACTGGGTAAGTCATAGCAGGTTTCTGCTATGTGTTCCTCCACAGTTGAGCTTTTAATCAGGACATCGTCCACATAGGCCAGGTTACCCCTTTCACCCAAGTCGGGCATGGCCTTATGTAGAAAGATGTTGAATAAATTGCCGGAGTTTATGTATCCGAGTTTGGGTCCATGTGTACTGCTGCCCCCCGAAGCTGAAGGCCAGCTGGTACTGGTCCTCCCTACTGACGTGTACTGTCCAGTATCCATTGGTCAGGTCAATGGCGGTGTACACCTTTGACCCCTGGATCTGGGCCAGTGCCTGGTCAATGTAGGGAAGAGGCCATCGGGACATGTGGACCCATTTCTTCAGCTCCCTAAGGTCTGCGCAAAGTCTCCATTGGCCATTTGGTTTTAAAATCCACAGTACCATATTAGTAAAGGTACTATGGAATAGACGAATTATCCCACAGGACTCTAGGTTTTTGATCATTTCTGTAAAGGACTCCATAGAGGCGAGCAATATTGCCTCACAAATACAGGAGTTATTCCAGGGCTCTGTGGGAATTGATGTAGAATGTATGTTGGTGCGACCACAGTCGTACGAGTCCACAGCAAAGATATCTTGAAAATCTAAAACCAACTGTTTCAACTTCTGCTTTTGTTCCTTGGTCTCATAGGCATCAGCGAGGTTGACCCGTTCCTCAACCATCTGTCTGAAGCCTGGAGAGACCTCGGATTTCATGATCTCAGCGGCCTCCTCCAGATGTGTGGAGAGATCTCTGGTGAGGGTGTTGACCTGGACAAAAGGTTTCAGGTAGGAGAGGCAGTGATTGTGGACATGGAATATCACCTCATCCTTCCTGATATCACAGGTCAACTCTTCCCCCCGTAATGGCACGAAGAGTACACCAGGAAATTCCCCCCTTACCAGGTGAAGATCGTTTCTGGCAATATATCATTGTCACAGTCATAGCAGTCAATGGGGATTGGTCCTATGATTTCATTTCCTAAATCCATGGAAAAATGCTGGTCATCAACGGCCATTCCAGTAATGGTGCCAGCGCCCAGAGTGATAATCCTAGATTCCCTGTTATCCACCAATATTGGAATGGTGTTGTGTTCTAAGTTAACTAATGGTGTTGGGTTTAACCCCAACCCCTGCTTTTGGAGAGGGTGATTCAGGTGTACATAAGCGTCTGAGTTTTGGAGTTTCTGTCCTCTTTTCAGTTTTAGGGAAACTGTCTTGTCAGGTCCGTCCTGGGATGGTGACCTCCTCTCCAATTTGAACTTCAATCGCATGCAGCAGCAATTGAGTTGACCGGAATGCCTTTTCAGAATCATCAAAGTCCATAGGGTTGCCCCCTAGTTGGGATCAGGCCTTGTAATTTATTAGGTCCAAATTAATTGAAAACCGTTTGAGAATGTCACTGCCTAAATAAAATGCAGCAGGGATATCTGGCACGACCCACCAATTATGCTCTATGCTTTTATCATCTATGGACATTTTGAGCATACACCTCAGGAATGTTTGGAATTGGGAGTTTCTAGGCCCATTTCCCACTTATCAATCAATTTAAATGTTGGAATGGTTGGATCTTTTGGGAGTTTCCTGATCAACACTTCGCTCTAGGGCCTTGCATCCCCCTTCCTCCCGTGCTTCCTCCTCTGGAGCCGGTTAGTTATCAGGTTCCTCACCCCTTCACTGTGCCGGGTTGCCAGGCCCTTGGTTTGAGTTATTCTGAGACACAATGTTCATCTGAGGGCTCAGCCGAGCCCTCAACATGCGACTCAGATCCTGAGTTAGGTTCTGGACCTGGTGCTCCAGTTGGGAAACCCGCTCTGGTTGGTACGGGGGTCTTGAATCAACTCTGAGTGGCTCTCAGGAAGGGTAACTATCCCTTCTCCCGGAGTAACCTGGGTACGGATTACCCTGGTAGTCCTCCACTCTTGGCCTCCCTTCTCCCGGATTTGGTGGTCTGGACTCCTGAAAGCAGGGAGCGTAAGGAAGGTTGTCCTGGATTTTGGGGTTTTGAGGGTACCTAGGGAAAAAACGTAAACCAGAATTTGGGAGATTATTGCCCTCCTGAGGGAAGTTAGGAGGGAATTTCTCTGGGGCCATACTCACCTGATTGGATCCCCCCCTTGGGCTGCGGGAGTCCACACATACCGCAAGATGGGTCTGTTGCCCTTATACCTATGGCTGATGTAATTGGCAGAGTTAGGGGCACATTTGTGGGGTACCCAACCTGACTACCACTTGCTTGTGATTGATCATAGGGTCTTCTTTTCCTCTGAATTGGTTAGTTTTGGGAAGGTGGATTTTTAGGCCCCCCTCATTTCTAGGTCCAAAATGGGGGCAACCTTCACCTGTGCCACCTTGGCAGCAGCTGGGGTGTTGGTTGGATTGGGGTTTTTGGTTGGATTTTTGTTTTCTACAGGCTTTTCGACCTCGTAGATCTGGGTAGCTCGCTCTATTGCCCAGTCCACGGTCCTGTCATCATGAAAATCCCTTACCAACTGTGTCATGATATATTTTTGGAGTGCATGAAAATCGGGATTTATAAATTCCCTAATATTCATGCGCACTCACCTAGTAGTTTGTGCAAATGCCCGCTTTAGCTCCTGAACAAATTCTCTTGAGCCTGATACTCACCGCACTGCAGACTGCGGGCCTCCTGGGGGTTTCTGTGTGTGGAGAAGTGCTTATAGATGGCCACTTTATAGGTGAACAACTTTGAATGGTTCTGGAAGCTGGAGTCCTCCAGACTTGCACATTTCTATGGAATTCTGGTTATTTTTAATGTCGAAAGAGGTCATCATCTGTTCATAAAGCTCCAGATGCTCCCATATAGAATATTGGCATTCTTGTGGTACAAAGTCATGCAACTTCTAATCGCTTTAATCTGTTTAATGGGGGCCTTTTACCTGAGCTCTATTTTGCTTGTTAGCCTTCTTTTGCCCCTGCACCTGAGTCCTTTCACCCTCAGACTCAGAGCTGCTGTTATTTGAGGTCCCCTCGTTATCCTCTAGGCGCTCCCAGAATTATGGGGCCTAGTCTCATCTCCCCTGTTGTGCCTTGGGCTCTCTGGGTCATTCCCCTTGGACTCCCTCCTTCGCACAGAAGAGTAGTCTTCTGACTCCTCCTTGCTTCCAGGGTTGGTGGAGAACCCCCACTTCCCTGATTGGGTGGAGGTTTTCAGAATACTCTTTTGGTGCCTCAATTCAGACTCCTTTTTCTCTCTGCAAAGCAAATTAAGTGGTTCTTTTGTAGGTGATGTTTCTGCAGGTCTAGCTCCCTGATTTTCTCCTCATAGGAGCTTTTTTGGTCAGATACATCAGCCGTGACATTTTTTAATCTGAAGATGGACGCCCGCCCATCTGTGTCTGATGGACGCTGACCTGCCAGCTCAATCATGCTAGGAATATTTAAGTCTAGCTGCCTCATGGTTTCCGGTTCATGTGAACCTGTAGACATGAAGTCAGCAGTGCCTTGTGCATACGAGGTGGTAAATGATTTGAAGCCCTTGGTACAGATTGCATCACACTGTGATCAGGGGTTTCCCTGTGTCAGGAATAAGGGCTGGTGCCGCCGGGGAGTAACTAAGTTTGCTTATTAAAGCATTGGTAAAGAGAACTACATTTCCCAGCATT
This sequence comes from Ambystoma mexicanum, assembly GCF_040938575.1. Lineage (NCBI taxonomy): Eukaryota > Metazoa > Chordata > Amphibia > Caudata > Ambystomatidae > Ambystoma > Ambystoma mexicanum. The sequence continues at coordinate 1,577,723,729 of NC_090929.1, read as the reverse complement.
CCGGAGTGGACCTGTAGTTCAGCGCAAGTTGCCGTGCGTTGCCAGCTGCAAGTAATGAAAGGCAGCATAAAGCCAACACACTCGCGCCCGCAGGTGTGGCTTATTTTGTGGATGGGTGCGGTCGGAGCGAGAAGTGAGCGAAGCTTTCCTTACAGCCCGTAAGATTTTGGAGCAAGACGAAGCTGGCGGACTGGCGGGCAGTTGATACAGCGTTTTCTTCAGACTCCGAGTGGTCCTGTGGGGCCGCTCGGAGCTCAGATAAGTAACGGGCACATTACGCTGGTAAATACTGGGAAGCAGGATGAATGCGGGCGGGCGGGCTGGCTGACAGTGGTTACGGCATTTTCTTCAGACTCTGAGTGGTCCCGTGGGGCCGCTCAGAGCTCAGATAAGTACTGGGCACATTACGAATTTACAGCAAAGTGTGTGTTTTCAGTAAAACCTTGTTAAGGACTTCGATGATTAATACTCGTGTGTTTAAAGGCACACGGCAGAGTGCGGACAATGTTTAGGGTTGCTAAATCAGTAACCTGCAGTACAGGACATTCAGGGTTAGGGGCTGTTTGGGCACAACAGTGATCTGGTGTTCTTGTCTGGGCATGAACATTATGGCTATATGTGTTCAGCGTTGCTTCAGCTTGCCCAACGGGCCATGTGTCATGTATTTCATGTATGGAATCTAATTCCATACATGAAATTCTAATGTTTTGTGTTAATCTATGCTTGCTATATGTATATCTTGTTACATGTTCACACGTATTAAGGTGTGTTTATACGATTTAGAGGTAGGCAGGAGGCAAGATTAATAACGCATACCCTATGTGTTTGGTTGAGTACAAGAACTAGATAAGGAGGTTTTTCCCTGTGCTTCCCCTTTCCTATCCACCTTAGGAGCTCCCTAACCCTCTATCCGTTGTTCCTATATCCCTATCCTATCCACAACCTCTTCCTAACTCCTCTTCCCCCCATTGGCTGCCACGTGGTGTTCTGTGTATATAATCAGGTGCCTGTGCCAACCACGGGTGGAGGGTCGAATTCATTCGGCTTCTTTGGTTCGGGGGAGAGTGTCGATTTCTCTCCTCCATTATTGTGTGCGTTCTGACACCCTGTCACTCTCTACTTGTTCGGGGTCCCTCAAGTTTTGATTCAACCTAGCACACTCTTTTTCTAACTTCCCAAGTTTCTCCTTCTCAGCAGCCACCTCTTGATAGTAGGCAAATGCCTGAGCCTTTTGCTCTGCCCTCAGGGCTTGGCTGACCTCTATTACCTTCTCTTGTGCTGCTACCCGGCTCTGGAGTCCACTGCTCTCCTCACAATGGGCCTCATTGTCTTTTTGTGCTTCTTTCATTGCCTGGGAACACTGAGACCATTTTTGTTGCAGGAGATACATCTCCTGACTCTGCACATTTTTGGCTTGGGTGGTCTCTTCTAGAGCACCTTCTACTCGTCTCATGCGCCCCAGTACATTTTCATATTCAGTGTTTAGATCAGTCAGTTCCTGGAGGTCTGACTCTCTTTCCTGTAGGACTGTTTTTAATTGGCAAACTTCCTTACCTAGGGCATCACTTTCCTGATACAGGGTGCCCATCTGTTCAGTCAGGTCATCCTTCTGTTGTTTTATGGTGCCTAACTTCTGGGGTTCATGGTCAAATTCTTTTTTTTTAATTATAGCATCAATTGATTTAAAGCAAAACCTTAGATGCAAGAAACAAACACATAAAAATTCAAGTTTAAAAACCATAAAATCAATAAAATTTTTAAAAAAGAAAGAAAAAAGAGTTGCAGTTAAGAAGTAGAATTTTACTATTCCGGAGTTTAGGAGATTCAAAGATTCAGAGTCTAGAGCTGTCTTTTTTTATATATGTTGAGTCCATTTGCTCCAGAATACCAAAGATCACCTTCACCAAATTCAGGAGCGCCAACGTCAGAGACAGCCGTCCACCCCACCTTAAGATTGGCCACCATTCTTCCAGGGATCCCGTGGTTGATTCTTCAAAGAATTTTCCCAGGAACCTAGCTCTCATGTCTGTTAGTGGGTCACAGAACATGATTAAGTGCTTCAAAGTTTCCACACATTTTCCTCGGATAAGGCACGTAAGGATCCTATCCTCCCTGACATTCATTCTTCTTTCAACGCTCTCCCTAGTAGGGAATAGATTTAAGCGGAGTCTCAGAAAGTTCTGCCTTTCCAACTGTGATGGAAACCTCTCCAAATATGGTGGAACCGTTCCTCTTTAAAGTGTTCTTCCGGGCCCTGAGCTGCCGTTTTATAGGTTGCTAATTTGTCCTTCGTAAGGACCCAGTCCATATCCAACAGCTTTGTCTTGACCCCAGTTGGATTGGCCAGTAGTAGATCTTCAGACTGTGCAATGTTGTTTAGTTTGGAAAGGCATGTTCCTCACCAGATGTTTAAAGTTGGTACTGCTTTGCCCTCGATTGCCATTTTAAGTGTCATGAAGCCACATTTCCCAGGCGGGTCCTGACATTTTCGGTAAGAGACACAGTGATTTCCACACCATCAAATAATACAAGGATGAAAGGCCCAGTTCTCTCCTTTTGGATACTATTGGGAGTGAATTTGGTAACTGCATCACTCTCTTCCAAAATATCCCCTCCATGCACGACCACACCTTTGGACTGATAAAAAGGTTGGCTTCTGCTGCGTAAGTGAGGATGGGGGGCACTTTAATTTTATTTTTTTAAAAAATGGTCAAATTCTGTTTGGGGATGGAGTTTCTTAATGATCAACTTATTACTCTCCTCTTACAATTTCTCAAACTGTTTTTGTAAAGTGGTTATCTGCTCTGAGCAGGTTCTTTGCTATTTTATTTGTTGATTACTTTTGGCTCTTTTGCAATTTTTCTTCTACCTGCTTTATTTCACTCTGGGTTTAGTTTAAGAGCTCGGACCAGTTTTGCGCAAGGGTTATACTTTCTTGGTGGTTTTCCTCCATAACCACCTTGTGGAGGTAGATGTAGACAGTGAGTCAGACCATTTCAAGCTGCTCCTCTTTAATATTCTGAGTCGTGTAAAACTCAGTCAATGCTTGATGAAACAGGCCACTGTCCTGCCGCACATCCATGTTTGTGGAAGTGACCTGTTGCATCATGTTGGATAGCCAGGCTCCCTGCTCCTGTTCTGCCCATTCCCCTATAATGAATAGTTTGGACAGAAGCTGCTGCCTAGCTATATTAATCTAGACTGTGCTCATTTACCTATGCAAGGACAGATCTATACTCTGCTTTTGTCCAGTTTAGGGTTATTTTTCTTTATTTTTACACACAGGCCTGATACCTAAGGTATATGTTTTGGGATGGTGCTTTTACAGTGTAACACAGTTTTCTAACCAGTAGTATCACTACCTTCGCTGAGTTAGCCTGCTGTGTTAAGCTGTTATGGCTGGAAACACTTCCTTCAATCACGGCATAAGTCCCCAACGTGTAACAGATTTTATGACACAGCAGACTCCAGCCAGGGACTTCTTCCACTGACACTGAAGTTAGCACACAATAAAAAAAAGCCATTTTATTTTTATTTGAACCCTGGGTTATTTCTAGAGAAGGCACACAACTCGTCTCACACCCACCTTAACAAATACCCCGTGTTGCAATGGACCATGAACCAGGCCGGTGTGTAACAAGGACATTTTCATTAATTTAAAAAATTCAAATGAAATTTAGAGCACAACAAAATTTAGGGCAGCAGCCACCACGGTGTGGCAATACAAATGCAAAATCTTATAGCACAGTCAATTCAACTTCTTGCACAAAATACATACACCTTGAAGAGAAATGGAAACAAAATCACTTTTTCTTCACAATCACAGATGGCACATCGGTTATGCACTCCCCCTGCAACACTTCCACCAAACACCTGCTGACTAAATTATGTGTGGATGGAAAGCAGTGGCAAGTAGTCAGAAAGAAGAGGGAAAATCGATTTTTAAATTTAAACTCACCACCCCAGAATGGGAGGCCAAACCCAAAACATGAAAACCATAAAAATGAGCCAAATTGCATAATCAGATTTTACTGGTTACTTATAGATCAGTTTACTCTTGCAGTTGGATAGCTAGGACAGAAATGTGTGTGGCTGCACTAAAGAGACAAGGAAGCTTACAGGCTACTGAGCAGGACACTAAAGCAACGTGAACACACGTGAGAAAATCTATTTTGGGAAGGAAAACAATGCACAGGAAAACACACACGGCAAGATTGCAATTTCTTATTTCACACAGGCTTTTAACTATCAAACAGCTAAGAAAATGGACTTAGCAGTCAAAATCAGAAATCGGTTTTGGGATGAGGAACAAAAGCACAGAACAGATAGGATATTGAGGAGAAGGGATGACTCTTTATAGGATGATAGTGTAGGTTTTTCTAGGGAAAATGCAAGTCGGATTTTAAAGAAAAGTAAAATACACAGGCAAATTTGGTTTTGGTTGCACAATGACAGGTTCTACTGATGCTATATTTTAATGACTATATTCGTAAGGAAGGACACTGTGCAAGGGGGTTAATTTCGAAGTTGAACCAGCATCCACTACGTACCTTTTTATAGGGGAATTAATAAATGTATCTCAAAATGGTACCAAGGACTTAGATAACTGAATAATTATAAAAGAAATATGCTAACAGATATGGACTAACACAGATTCTTCTAGGGAAAGGGTGAACAGAGGATACTGGCACTTTGGGATATGAATGGGATTTTAAAAGGATTTGAACAGGGTGAAAGGTAAAAGAGCGGGATATGCAGTTTTTGGGTACTGGGTGATAGGATACTTACAAGGCAAGCTTGAGTTTGGTAATTTGAGCAGCCAGAAAGGTCTCTGGACAGTGGGGCCAAGGATCTGGTCACTGGGACAGCTGGGCCCTCGTGTATGGGAACAGCTGGGCGAGGTCTGGTCACTGTGCACAGCGGGATGGGTCAGCTGGGCAAAGGGTCTGGTCACTAGATTCTTCTAAAAGGGAGCAGCAGCCTCTCCTCTTTTCTCCATAGATTATTGGGTATGCCTGGATCTAGATGGGTGGTTCTGCCTGGATCTGGATGGTCCTGCCTGGATTGGATCAGCTGCCTCTGGATCTGGTTTTGGAGTCTTGGAACCTTGAATGTTGAATGTTGAATATCCTTTGTGTCTCTCTGTCTCCTGCTTATATAGCCAGAGGGACACCATAGAATTTTCATATATGCGGGGAAGCACCCATGAATTAGTCCTTTCTTAGGGGAGGCCAACCTATCAGTCATCCTACCTCCCTCTGGGCTGCGTGGTTCAAGGGAAATTACTTCACCTTATGTTTTTGCAATGTAAAACTCCCTTTGTCTCACAAGCCTATTTTTTTTTTTTTACAAAAATGAGTTATGGGACAAAACTTCATATTTACACTAGTCACCATTATAAAAAGCAGATCCCATATTTCACAAGGAATTGGTGTTACACTTCGGAATCCCTTTCAGTGTCTGGCCCATTTGCGTGCTCCTTTGTGGAGCCGGTACAGGTTGCCGTGGCGCCTGCGTAAACTGCGGCAGAATCCGTATCAGCTGACACGGCTTATACATGAAAGATGTACGGCAAGACACGTCCCCATACGGCTTTAAATCGCTGTCTTTCAAGGGGCCTTGTTGCTGCTAATAGCGTTACTAGCTACTGCGGTTACGTCCGTCCTATCCTTTGTGAAATCTCCTTCCGAGATATTACTCCTGCTTACCTGGTTCCAACCCTCGCCTGACTTCTGGATTGAGACTCTTTCTCCTTCTCTGGTAGTGTTTATCGATTGTTATGGCTTTTGACCCGGACAGCTCCTGACCTGCTCTCTCGCTCCCCTGGTGTCTGTCGTACCCTCCTGGTTCTTGACACGGAACGCTACTGGATTGTTCTCTCTGCTTCCTACAGCCTCTCGTGGCACCTTTTTGGCTGGCAGTCGTGGAACTGACTCTTCCTGCTTCAGCGACCTTTTCGCAGACTGCAGACGAAAACCCACCCGAAGCACCACAGCTACTCCGCTCCTCGCCTGAACGTGTGGATACATCCGAACGCTTTCCTGATACTGCACCAACCCGACTCTAGTGCGACCCTCATGCCGCCCGGGTTACTTCCCTATACTTATCTTCCTGTTTGTTATTATTTCCTGCTGTTGCCTCCAAATCGGGACTTGTTTCAATCCTATTAAATACACTATTCAGGTCTGTTGTTCTTGGTTCATACTGTTTTTGGGTATCTCTTCCACTGTTCCACTCATTAAGCTTAGTTCCTTATTTTCATAGATCCATTCCGGGGAAACTCCACCCCAATACTTACCTAGGTTTTTTTTTTGCTTTATACCGCTGTTTGATTGTTTGGGTTATCTCAACACTGTTTAATATTCTTTGCATTCCTTTACAGCATTGGTATTGGCGGTGCATGTTCTCCCCGCCCTTTTATTCAATTGACACCTGTGTCTGTCCCAATCGAAACAGCAGAGAGGTACATTGTAGAAAAGAGCCCCTCTTTGAGGAAGCCTGAGTCTTGTACTCAGGGGGCTGGAAGTGAAGGCTGAATATCGATTTTTGCACACCCATCATCTCCAAGGTCATCTATCTACTTCCTTGACCTCAACGAAGATGTGAGTAACAATTGGACAGTCTGAACACCAATTCTGTGTGATGTAGCATTGCCCTTTGGCACAATTTCGTTGTTTTCAGGAGAAAGATAATATCTAACATTCTGCAATTAGCAACTCATATGCATACTAGAAATCGGCATATTTTCCCCAAGGTTAATGTCTGTGACATTTATGCTTCACCCAGAAATGCAATTTTCCTTCCATCCCAGTTCACTACGTGCCAGAAAGATGCACATGGTCTCATTTTGCTGGTCCAAAAATCCTACAAAATACTAGCATAATATTGAATTCTTGCTTATTTAGGGTGCTGCGCAAAACTTCTTAATGTACAACCATTTTTAAAATCAATGGGCCAGATTAGTGCCTTATGTGGGCGGTCCTTCCACTCCCCCAGCCAAACTGTCTTCCTCCTAGGTCAGCCTGAACAAAGTGTTTCCATGACTCCCCTTTGAAGCCATTCAGTGGGTGCTGGAAATGAATGTAGAGGAAATCACACCACCAAGTCAAAACACAGGGCTTCACCCCCTTCCTTTGTCCTTGGGAGCAGTTCTGCCTGGCAGTTTGGTAGAACCGGTAATTATCACACTGTCAGGTCCCATACAAACAGAGCACATGCTCTTGCAGCATCAGTACACTGTTAAGTGTGAAATTAGCTTTTATGCCCTACTGGTTTGACAGGAACTCCCAGGCCTCAGCCAGGCTGATTGGTCTTTTGGGGGGAAAATAGCATAATATACATAGATTTGCAGCCCCTCTACCCACATATACACTTGTTTTTCTGTGTGTGCCATGGTATTATTTCACATTTAGTTTTCAACATGTTATTTTCCTGCTTTGCAAAAGCAGATTTATCCGTGTTCTTTTACTCTCATTTAAATTTTGCTAGATGCAGTTTCTGCTGCACACAGTTTCCTTTGCATTATAAGATATGGTCAGTTTCTGGACAAAGAGATATGCTGAAAATAGTTTCTTGGTAATTGACACAAGGGCAGAGAGAGAGCCACTCTCTAGCTTTCCTTTGAAGTCATTTGCGTGTGCTGGCTCATTTAAAAAGTAAATCCTAGCTGTGGTGCGGACTGAAACTGAATTCTTTGCTCTTCATGGACTTCATTACGAAAAACAATGCCGTTCTGAGAGGGATTGCCTTATTTTATGGCATTCAAATTTAATACACATGCAAGGCTGTGTTTTAATGCTGCAAAACTGTGTGATGTTTAAAATGAAAGGAGGCACAAGTGTGATGCCGTCTTGAATGCAGGTCATTGTCTTGTGCAGCCTTGAGTTTTTAAATGACAGAACAGCAATGCAGAGCCATTCTGAATTTAGGTTATTCTCTCTGGGTTCACATGAAGGAGAACAACATGCAGCCATTCTTGGGTGAGTGCTAAATGCGGTTTTGTTATGAAGGGAATTTCTGCTGGGGCTGGTAAATGTACCCCACATGGTGCAGGAATCTCATTTGAATAAACAATCATATAATTCAGAGAGGTGTTAGTGATTATTGATTAATATATATTTGGATATACATTACAAAAAAAGTTCATCAAAAAAATCAAATTGAGCACAGACAATAGGAACCTTATCTCTGTTTTCATTTATTCTCTGGTGACGCTGGGCCAAGGTCACTCACATTCTCGATCCCTGCAGCTCTTTTCTCTGCTATTGTCTGGCAGTTCAGCTCTAACCCTGGAATGGCCATTTTTGCTGTTAAGCTTTCTAAATACTTTTAGTCCAGGTTAACACCATTTCATGTCAGTGTCCACACGGAATAAAGAATAGCGCTGTGATACCTCCGGGTCTGGGCACTACCAACAAATGTAATAAATAAATAAAATAAATATATGCTGATTCTACAGTCACATGACTTGCAGTGCAGTGGATCACTGACCCAACCATAACACATACAAGAAATAAAAAGGAATATTTACAAGCAGGGGTGCAACTTCGTTAACCTGGACAAACGAGGAACTGTCTGTCCTGTAATAGCTTGCATTGTTTGGACTTCAGAATGTAAACAAAGATAGGAGAGCTATGAAGGTCTGTCTGAGGTTATGAGAGGATGGAAGGGAGACTGTAGGTAATGCTGCATGTGTATCTACATTAATGTATACTGAATAATGTTGGAGAAGCGGGGGGGTTGTCCAATAATGCTACTGATCAGGCATGTTGATCTAGAAAATGTCCCCATATTTCTAGAAAGGTTGATTCTGCATATGTCAAAGGTAAATCGGTCACTCATCAGAGGAAATTTTAGCAGACTTTAGCAACTATGTTTCCATGATGGGTATGTGAGGAATTGCCATCTGGCAAGGTTGCAAAGCCCTGTCTTTTTTATTTGTATTAACAAATAGAATAATGAGGGTAATCCCATCTCAAAAAGGGGTAACCTGCCAACCAGATTCCCCCTTTTCTGTCAACTCCATGTCAAAAGCATGGTGCACTCTTGCCCTGCAGCATCAGTAGCATGATCTGCGACGCCCGCTCTACTCAAGGCTCAGAGCAGGTTCAAATGTCACCAGGGGCCTACTTTACAGCTGCAGAGACAGCCAAGTCCCTGCAGCGCAGAGGCAGCATTTAAGATATGCCCCACTGTACCCAAAATTATGATTATCGTGAGTCACACATGCTAGTGGCACAGTAAACTCTAAATAAAAGCTATGCTTATGTTTAGGCATACATAGTGCATGGTGCTACTTATGTTCAGAACCAACAAATTCCAATTGATATTGCACATGTATCAGCTCCTGTGAGTCAACTCTGCTGTGGAAGATGATGTGTATTCGGGTCAGTCAGATGTAGCCTGCCAAATGGCAGGATGAGAACCTGGAAGGCCGGGACTTATCTTTGATCATTTTGTGAGGGCTGGTAACACCCACCACCTGAGACAGCCGCACAGCAGGCAGCTGTCCCAGGCCCGGCCATCAAGAGAGCCAACCCATTCAAAAGGAGTAGCCTTACACCAGGGTGCTGCATCTCTAAAGGCCTTTGTTCTCAGTAAGCAGAGATGGAGACTGGATTGTGATAGGCAGGAGGGCTCTGGTCAATGGGAGAAGGTTTTCACCCTTTTGATTGATTGACTGATTGATATTTTATTTCTATCGCGCTCGTACACAAGTGTTTCAGAGCGTGACAAGGCAAGGGAGGGGAACAGGGGAGAACAAAACAGCGATCTTACTAGGCCCAGTGATATTGAGAACCCGCAAGTGCATGGGAGAGGGGTGAGGGGAAAAGTGCATGGAAGGGGGAGAGGTGGAAAGTGCGAAGCAGAGAATCAGATAAATAACAATAAATAAATAATAAAGGCAACAAACAGTGGTAATGCAGCCAGCAATTTGCAAGTGCTAGGTTTAAGGCAGCAGACAGGGCAGGTCTGATAAGCGCAGGAAGAGAAAGGGGGGGCTGTATGGGTACAGATACAGACCCCAGTGCAAGGGGTGGCCCGGAGGCAGTGCGGGAGGGTGGCAGGATGAGTAGGTACCTGGGCCCAAAGGACAGAGGGTGGCCAGGTGCATGGTGCCAAGAGAGAACAGATCATCAGGGGAGAGGGGGAGTGAAGGCAGAAGAAAAGAGAAAGGTCTTGAGGTGCTTCCGAAACCGGAGATGGTTCTCCACAAGTTTTAGAGTGGCAGGGAGGCTGTTCCAGAGGGAGGCTCCAGCCGAAGACAGAGATCTACCCCCAGCTTGTTTCTTAGAAAAACAACTGACCCTGAGGGAGTTGGAGGTAGAGGGGCGAAGAGCTCGAGAGGGGAGGTATTTGCGGAGGGATAGCTGAAGGTATTTTGGACCCAGGCCCCAGAAAGCCTTGTGGACAATGCAGAGGGTTTTGAATTTAATCCTTGCATCCTCTGGGAGCCAGTGGAGAGACTTCAGAGCTGGAGAGATACGATCCCAGGGCTTGAGGCCAAGGACAAGTCTTGCAGTCCTGTTCTGGATTAGTTGCAGAGGGCCGAGAGTAGAGGCAGGTAGATTTAGAAAGAGGCTGTTACAATAGGGCAAGCTAGAGAGAACCAGAGCTTGGGATACCATGAGCTTCTGGGGGAAGGAGAGGAAAAGAAGAGTACCTCTGAGGAGGTGCAGTCAGAAATGTGACTTTTTAGAGACCTCAGAGATGTGGGCATAGAAGGAAAGGGTGGAGTCAAAGATGACCCTGAGGTTCTTAGCCTCGCAGGTGGGGGTAGGAGGAGGGCCAAGGGAGGCCGGCCAGAGAGTGAGGGGAAAGGATGGTGAAGGTGTGCCAATGAGGAGGATCTCCGTCTTGCTTGCATTCAGGCAAAGATCATTGGCGGCACACCAATCTTTAATGGCAGTTAGGCAATCGGAGATGAGAGAGGGAGAGGAGGTGGCAGAGGGCAGCCTGAACATGAGTTGAGTGTCATCAGCGTAGCACTGGAAATTTGAGCAGAAAATGGCAATGCAGTGGGCGAGAGTTTCCAGGTAGTGGTTGAAAAGCCAGGGCGAGAGAATAGACCCCTGGGGAACACCACAGGTAGAGAGGAAGATAGATGAAAGGAAGGACCCAAGTTGGACCTGGGAGGGTCGATCTGAGAGGAAAGAGGTCTGCCAGAGCCTGATCAGTGATACCCAGGTTTTCACGGAGACGGTTGAGCAGGATGGTATGGTTGACCGTGTCGAAGGCAGAAGAGAGATCGACGAGGATGAGGACAGAGGGAATTTTAGAGTCAAGGTTGGAGAGAAGATCTTCACGGATGTTCAGGAGAGCAGTCTCCGTGCTTCTGGCAGCTCTGAAGCCGGACTGGTTGTCATGGAGACAGCCAACAGAATTGGAATGAAGGTTAAGCTGAGAGATGGCCAACATTTCCAGGAGTTTGCCAAAAAAGTGAGTAATGGAAATTGGGCGATAGTTAGCTGGACAAGAAGGATCAGCTTTGGGTTTCTTGAGAAGAGGATGCACAAAGGAGTGCTTCAGAGGGGAGGGGAAGGATCCAGAGGCAAAGGAGTGGTTGCAAAAATCAGCAAGGGCCGGAGAGAGGGTATCAATGAGGTCCTTGATGGTTTTAGAGGAACAGGGATGAACCTATTTTGAAGAGGCTTTCATGGATCGGACTTGTCTAGCAACCTCATCAGGGGTGAAAAGAGGAAAGGACGAGAAGGATGGTGGGAGGGTGGCTAAAGGAGGGTCATCAAGCACAGATGGAGAGGGAAGAGATGGGGTGTGGGTGGAGAGGGTGAAGAGGGTGGACAGAATGTCCTGGGTTTTTTAAATGAAGTGAGAGGCAAGGGCATTGCAAAGAGCCTGGGAGGCAACCGGAGTTGCCTCACTGTTCTGCTCTCTCTTTTCTGTCCCCTGCACTTTCTCTGGGGCAAAACATTTTGGGTGTGACATCAACAGGGCAAAGTCCATGCCAACCTGGAGTAGGGATTGGACCACTAAGGCAGGCTAGCTTTAGTTCAATCACCGGAGGACTTCTGCCCTTAAAATAAGGGGCCTTACACCCCTTCATCAGATTCACTCAGTTCCTTTTGGATCCTTTAAGGGCACAGACTAGTTCTGAAGATTTCACTGCACTTCCTTTGGGAGAGTTGGACTCTTAAACGCCCTTGGCCTTGAGGTGAAGAAGGAATCATCCAAGACAGAAGGCAGATCTGTCTCCTACCACTCCCAGGGTTCATCAGGATCAACCTCTGCTCTGGGCAAGGACCTACCACTCTGCACCAAAGTCTACTAAGCTGGGAGAGCAGAGCCTGAACAGGAATCACCCTATCCTCAATTCCCACTGAAAGGGTCTCACTGCAACCAGAGGACCAGAGCAGCTGAAGCTCTCTTTTCACCGCACTGAACCTGTCACCCCATGTTCACTGCACCTGAAACAAGAGAGAAGTTGCTGGAGCTGGTTGCTCTGCTCTTCCACCAATTGAACATTTGCTTGCACCTTCAACCACCTCGACACAGCATCATGTCCCAGCCAAAGCCCATCACATGTTAGGTCCAAATTAACTGCTCTGTGCCAGAACCCGAACCGAATCACTGGGGAGTCACTCACTGACTCTAACCAGGGGTCACAACCACGGCTCGGATCAGCTAGCCCTTGAACTGCCACCTCATTGATCGCACCTCAATGCACCCAAGATCCCCATTTTGACGACAGTCGCTTGCCGACTCGAACTGTTGGAGCATCACTCATTGACCCTTCCCTTTGCCCTGGCTAACTGTGAAGCATTCCTGGGACCTCCCGACCTGCATATTTGAAGAGCCACCGTTCTACTGCAAAGAGCAACTGCATTCGCCTCTACTCAACACCTGCATGTTACTAGGGGCTTCACGCTCCTACATGCCAGAGCTGAGCCTGATCAGCTCACATCAACATTTGACCCCGTCCTGACCAACAAGAACTGAATCCAAGTAGTGTTGACTCAGAACTGCCCCCTCGGTCCACTTGAACCTCAGGGACTGGTAGGTGACAGCTGCTCCGGATTTCTAACAAGATTTCCTTTTTATGGTAATACGCTATCTACCACCCCTGCAACTAATGCTCAAAGTGCTATTTTCTCCAATGTGTCACTTCATCTTTTCCCTTCCTGTGGGTTGGGTTTTTGTACAGTGTTTCTATTTGTTTTTCGTGCAGATGCTGTGTATAATTAAAGTGTTCATATTTTTATAGAACCTTGATTGAACTTTCCCTTTATTTTGAACTGTGATAGTGTGCTGGTTGGGTCCCTACTGGTTTACCTTCACACCCCTCCTAAGAGCAGTCTTCCCTCGGCCTACGTTACCACAAAAGTTGAAGGTGTTTCTCTTAACGGCCCCTGTTTTACCTTCGTGATTGAGTTGTGTTTTGTAGTGGAGGACTTAGAGGGCATTTTACCCTGGTTCATCCTCGTACTCCTGGGAGGCAGAATCCAATTCATCACATGGTATTTGTGGTCTTTTCCACTCCCGAGAACAGTGGTCGACTGGCCTGTCGGTCTGAAGGCCCTAGGCCGCTTGACATTCCAGTTGTGTGGGACAGTTTTAGAATTCAATTATTAAGGGTGGAATTTAAACTCTGCAATGTGTCTGTGTCATTAACACTTTATTTTTCATCCTTGCCTCGTGTGTGTGTGTGTTTGTGTGTGTGTAATTTCCAACTTTTGCTGCTCAGCAGTCCAAACCCTCCTCCACAGTGTTTCTGCAATGGGCGGGCTGGGGCCAACTTGTTACATTTGTTGTGCTCTTTTGCAGTACACAGCAAAAGTCCCAGCCCCCTCTGCTTTCTGCTCTGCCCTAGTGGTGCTATCACCTGCCGCTGTGGCGCCATCATCCCGCTCCCTTGATGTTTTCCAATTTGTATGTAAATTGAATTTCACACCACACTGTTTCCTGAGCCTGGCTGCTGCAGCTTCTGCTCATGCTCTTGACGCTGGCCAGGGTCTGCGGAAATCTGGATTGCTGAGTTAGAGAGAATCAACATAAGGCATCATTGGAAGAGGCTCAGGTGGCATGCGGGCAATGATGAGCGAATGAGGCCTTTCTGACTAAAGGGGGCATACAATATGCACATGGTCGGCATGCTCTCACATCAATAAGAAAAAGTCAGTACAAAAGTCATAGGCTCTCGTTACGAGACAGGCGCTGACGGAATGAAGACCGATTACGAGCTTCCCATTGCGCTACCCGGATCGGACGCCTGGTAAAACCAGGCTTCCTTTCCGGGTCCCGCAAGGGGAAGAGGGGGGTAACAGCGGGACACTCGTAATGTGCCCGTTGTACCTCCATCCCCATTCCCATTGAGCCCTATGGGGGCTCAAATGGAAATGAGAAATTGGTTCCTGCAAGGAGGAATTACAGGTCCTCCAATGTTGGAATGACCCGGTTATTCCTCATTGCAGGAACCCGGTAAATGAGCCCGGTGTGGTGGCAGCCATGGAGCTAATAGCTCCATAGCTACCGCCAAACTCATAATGAGGCCCAGAGTCTCTTGTTGCACTTAATTTTAGAGAGCAATTCATACTGATGATGTTATGTAGGTCCTTTGAAGAAAAGCACATTTAGGATCATCAAAACTTCAAATTTTGAAGTTTGGATGACTGTACAATCATTTCATAATCATTTGACATTCTCTTCAAACTTTCTTCAGAGTAGCCGTCGTTCGTAGTAAGTGAGATATCTCACGCGCCATGATGTTTTTTGAGAAATGTATTTGCCTGTCTGGGTAATGTTTTTTTTTTTGTGTGTGTATGACCTGTTCCCTGATTACTGGGCCGGGAATAGACTGTTAACTCACTGCAGGGACCCCCCACCTCCTGCACAATCCTACATGGCACAAGTGTGCTGAGCTCTGACACAAGACGTTGCCTCGCCTGGCCTTCATAAGAACACACCCAGGCAGATTGATGAAGCAGCCTTTCAGGGCCACGTGTGGAAGGCGACTGGTGTGGGGGTGGGTGTGTGGCTGTCATTATGGCAGCGGCTCTCTGAATGATGGACTAGTTGAACGAGTGACGTGGTTATCTTAAGTGAGGCATATCTCTGCTATAAATACAGCCATGGTCCAGGGCAGCGGCTAGGCCGTGGATTAAGGCATGTCTGATAAGGAGAACGAGGAAGAACAATGAGGCACCAGTGCACCACATGCGAGATAGACACCTGGGAGAATCAGAGGACAGTGACCAGTGAAGGAGGTACTGAGGTGATAAGATACTTTGTGTATGTATGTGTATGTAAAAAATGAAGTAATACAGCATCAAATCAAATGAGTGCTCTAGAAAGCCATCTCGGTGTCCATAACATCGAAATTGCTCATCCCAACAAAAAATTGGGAAATGGTGTGGAAAACTCTCGTAGATATTTTTCATATACGACAAGATTGGTGTTTTTCCTTCCTCATTCTTGGAAGCACCCATGTACAACCTAAGATGTATAAACATAATAGTTAGTTGTTTGACCTTCTAATTGCAATTGCTATCCAAACAATTACATCCAATTGGAAAGACTTTAAGCGTTTACACTGTAAGATATGGTGGAACTCAGTTTGTAACATCCATAGAATGGAAAAATGCAATGCTACGTCTCTACTTTTGCTACTCAAACATGAGTCAAAATGTCAGTCATTTATAGAATATTTACAAAATGCTTCTGTTAAAAGATAGGAAGGTTTTTATAACTAATTGACTTTATAGTTCCTGGATATCATAGCCCCGCCGCCCCCATCCTCCTGTGTATGGTTGTCTTCTGCGTCTTGCCTGTTTAATGTTCATATTGGGCAACTTATATATCTATGAGTTTATATTTAAATTGCATGTTTATGCATTAGAATATATCACATATGTGAAGTCATATAAGACTTTTATAATGATATAACATGTTGGGAGGTTTAGTTCTTCTGTTTTAATTATAGACTTATTACTTGGTCAGTTTGCTCTTTATTGTTTAAGTGTTGTATGCCTACCTATGTTAATACAAATATTTAAACATTAAAGAAAAGAAATTGCTCATCCCTTAAAAGGGTTCCTCATTACATTGTTGTGTTGTTCAATTGATGTAATGTTCTCAGCAGACCACGGTTAGTTATGCATATGTGTCTTGCGGAAAGTTATAATGTACATTCATAGCATTTCATGTTCATGCTATGTGCTTTAATCCACAGCCTGGCCACTGGTGAAGGTCTGCACTGTTCAGCTTGAAGTCCTTCCAAGATGTTAAATGTAGAGTGTGCTGTGCACTGGTAAGATTAGGGTCTGCTGCAAGAACATCAGGGCAGAAAGGGGCAGCCTATTGACCCGATACACTCTGAACCACAGGGGCAGGAGGAGTGGCGTTTTGCCCCGTGGATAAGCTGCATGTATTTGTATGTGGGCAACTAAAATGAAAAGAAAGAAGTGACGCGCTCTTTCAAATCGCGCTCAGCAGAACACAGCTTCTGGCACCTCTTCTGATTGGCTGGGACTCAGTGAAGTGTTAAAATGCATCTCGCAAAATTAGCAAGTGCTGTTCACTTCAAAGTAGGAAGCCGCCTCATTAATGGACCACCTGGAGCCTTAATTGCAGGGAAGAGGGGGAAGGAGAGTGCCAAAGGTGTTTGGCAGGCACAGCACAGAAAAATTGGGGGAAGGTGGAGATCCAAAAGCATAACGCTGAAGAGTTACAGCTCAGCAGGTTTGGCGACTGTTATACAAATGTGGTATGTTTAGAACTGCCTGTAAATCCTGTGACTTTCTTTCCAATTCTTGCTGTAAAATGTACTTTAAAATGTCTTATTTCGACCTGGCATGGGCTAGGGTCTCCTCGCTTTGCTTGATGTGGGAATTTCTGCCGCAGTAGTCCCCCATGCTAGTAAGGGCAGGTCTTTTCAACTGGGCTCACAATAAGGCACATTTTTGATGTCCTTGTCTTGGGAGGAGAGCTCAGGGGCAACGTGCTCGCCTTGGAAGCAAGACGACACGGAGCAACACAGGTTCGATACCTGGGTCCGCGCTTAGAAACCCCTGGGTATTAAGCGTTTTATAAATAACCTATCATATCATAAGGTTTGATACTGTAGTTCTGAGGAGTACTCTACGTTTAAGATGAAAACAGGTGGTCAGTGTCATTTCCATAAAGACTCTCTCCTAGCTGATCCTTGGATGGGTAGCGCTGCACAGGATTCCCGCAGGTGAACAGTAGGTCTGTACAAACGTGGTTGTTGGCCTGCTGTGTTTTAATTTTCTGGGATGGGGACATCCTGGAGCTGATGAGAGCCCCCAGCCACATATGACTAAACTGGCCCTCCATTGCTGTAGACGCACACACACATGCATCCTGAATAAGCAAGGAGGCGCAACCCCAGATCAGGGCCTGATGGGGGTACTGCCTCATTGTCTGCCTGCCCCTCAGTGGGTGATCAAACAGCCGTCAATCAGAGTCCCAATAGGGGGTTACCAGTCCTGTGCATTGTGATCAGTGGCATTGCTAGGGTGGGTGCAGGGGGGCCTGTGCCTGTGCATTGTGATGACCCATCCATCAAGTGCAATGGTCCAAAAGAAGACCCATTTCGTCAGTGCACTTCATCTCCCAACCCCAAGTCCCTGTTGAAGTACAGTAGTGAACGCACTTTTACCTGTAAAGTGAACACAGGTTTCCTGGCCCTGTGCACGACCTTCTAGGACTGCAATGTATGTGTGGTGCTTTCCTCTTTCTGTTTAACTTGTACCTATCGTAGTTTACCTACAGACTGTTATTGGCTGTGCATGTGCAAGGGATGTGCAAAGCCTGCGTGGACCCTGGGGTCACAGCTCTATAATGTATGTGAGGCGTGGGAAATTTACATGCTTGGTTCCTAGTTTCTCGACTGCCAGATGGTGTAAAGCAGGCGTCTGTACTCTTTGCCTCCACAGATGTTTGGGAGTGTGACTCCCATCAGCCCCAGCAAGTTAGACAATGGTGAGGGAGTGTGGGAATCTCAGCCCACAACATCTTCAGAGTGGCAGGTTGCAGATCCATGGTGTAAAGATAGTGCATGTGGATGGTCTTCTCACAGGAAGTGACATAGTAAAAGAGCACACTCAGGTGCGTCATATCAGGGAGCTGGCATTCCCGCAGGAGCACGTGGAGCTCTGGGACTTGTCAGGTGTATAACATTGTGATAGCTGGACTCGGGGGGAACAATATGGTCAGTAGGCAGCAATGAGATAATGTTATTGTCTTTTTACAGACCAGAAGCAAAATCATCCCTAGTTGGTTTTCCAAGTTGTTTACCCAAAACATTACATGCAAACTGTTAACCCTCCACAGCCTCCTAAGCAGTGTATTCTGTAAAGTTGTGAATTGCCACGATTCACAGATGAGGGACACTTTATTTGGCACGCCTGCCCTATTTCTTGTCCCAGTCTGAGCCAGCCTTAGAATACGTTGCTTAGCCACCACGAGGGTTGAATATAACCTTCTACACTCATGGAAAAACCATGTAGCAGGATCCGTGGTTTTGTGGCTGCTATGAATGTTGTCAATGATAGATTCCTCTGTGAGAAGACACCAGTCAGGAAGTTGTGTTGAGCCGGGCATGGCCAAAGAATGTGAGTTGTGTTCACATTTGGTTTTGCACAGTACCAACAGGTATTTGAATCATTTAGCTTGACTTTAAGAGGTTCTGCTGGTGTCCAGTGCAAGTGATGAATTTTGAGTTGGCAGAATTTCAGCTTTGTTTCTCTCTGTGATAGGATCCTTGACCATTGCTTCTCAGAGAATTCACAGTTTTGTTATTGTCCCCATTTTGGCTTCCGAGTGCAAGCTATTATTTGTGTGTAGTTAATGGTTATGAGTGTCGAGTATCCAGAGGAAACACTCATCCTATTATCTTCCCATTTCTATGGAAGGATTGCTATTGGTGAGGTGGTCACGCCTTTTTTTCCAGCCTTGATATTGCAGTTAGGTGGCCCTCTCGTAATTGGGGATATGTCCATTTGTCCTTGTTGGAGAGATAAAAGTACTCCTGCAGGGCTCTACGAGTTGGGATCCATGAAGTATCGTCACCCCAAAAGTTAAAGACATTTGGGATGAACATACTACATTGATCTAAATTTGTCTCTGGTCACCCACTCCTACCAGTAGATCATTTTGCTTCTTGTTCTGAATCCATGTTTGAACCAAAGAGGGGCTTCACAATATATTTAGGGGTCTAATGGTACCGATTTATACGCTTTTTTTCCCAGCTGTGCGTAATACAGGTCACTATGGGGTTGCCTCATGTCCCCCTCATTTTGATGTACATTTGTTTACTGATTACTTCGCCTTTGGAAGATGTCACCTCCGAAGCAGTCAAAGAAGGTTTGTATTTGGCTCTAGGAAAGAATGTATTGTATGAGGTTATGTGTAAGGCCATATTGCAGAATTCCACATTTGTTACTGCAGTGGAGGTGCACAACATCTTTTTTTATATTGATTTTAGAGTGTAGTGGGATCCAAAGGAAGTGTTGGATGTCTTTGATGTCTTACATTATAGTTTTTAACCACAGGTTTTTCAGTTTGAGATGCAGCATACTGAAAGCATAGCTCAGTTTAGGTAATTGTCATTTTTTATTTGTATCTGTTAGGTAAGAATCAGTGCAGTCACACTGTGTGAGACTACACAACACTTATCGCCTTGGTATTAGATAATCCACCTTTTGGCATAGGTCTGTAATACACATTTTGGTAGTGTGACTGAGCAGCCAGGCCTATCTCAAGGGGGGTAAATGGTCGCTGTAGAGCTGTAAAATTGAAATCCGTAAATACAAGTAGCAGAGTAACACTTACACTCAAGGTTTCAGTTATAAATAGTAATTTATTTAATTAACATCAATTTTTAAATAAGCATTCCTTAAAAATACAATCTGTGGTAACACTGTAAATATACATTTAAATTACTTTTCAGAATCAAAACAAGTTAGTGGACAATCTTTGGATATGCTTCTTACACAATTCCTACACCCTAAAGTGACTTCAATCACAAGGTCAGTAATGGCAATTATATATCTCACTAGTATACTTTGCAGATTCTGAGTTTGCAGAAAGGAAAACTTAGGGAAGTAAAGAGGTTCGTTTCTCACTATATGTGAGGACAACTAAATCTTCCAATTAAATCTAGAGACGCTGTTCCCAGCAGCAACAGTATAAAACATGATACCACCCATGAGGGACAAACATTATCAAAGTCATGGACTAGAAGAGTCTTCAGGGAGCCAGGAGAGCCAAAGTCATGTGGGACACACTCTATGGATCTGATGTACTTCTTAGATCAAAGTCCTGCACAAAGTTAGAGAGTCTTTTTGAAAAAATCACTTGTAAGGTCTGTAAAGACTGGAGGGGGTATCTGTGCTCCTGCCCTCTACAAGGCAGAGTAGAAGCACAGAGCACCCCAGCCAAGATGATCTATATGGTAGAATGGACAAGCAACTAAGGATTAAGCTCTAAAGAGGTGATATGGGCAGGTTCTTAAGTACAGTGTAGTCCCCAAGCCCCCAGAAAGGAATGTCCACACACTATGATATGTGCTAACACAGTTCTTTATATAAAACTAAGGTTCAAGATGTATACATCATTTAATAACACACTTTGTACTCTGGTAATTCTAATTTGGCAAATATATACAATGGGGGTCATTACAAGTTTGTCGGTCCGGGAACTACGGTGCTGGTAAGCTTGCCGGTACCATAGTACCCGGACTGGCAAACTACGAGTTCTGAACACGGGTACCATTACGGCCGCCAGGTCTGACCTGGTGGTTGTACCGGCACCGGCAAGCAGAACTTGATTGTAGTACCACCACCGTTATTAACGGTGTCGGTGCTACCGTGCTCCCCATTCCCATTGAGCCCCATGGGGCTCAATGGCAATGGGAACTGATAATTACCGGCACCCTACAATGGGTAATTACCGGGTCCGGCGGGGTTGGAAATACCCCGGTATTTGCCCATTGCCGGGTGCCGGTATTTTCACGAGTTTGGCGACTCCTTTAAAATGCATCAACTGCTGACAGTTGTAATGGCATACAAATCATGCAATTTGTAACAGCATAGATCATTGAATGGAAGATAAGTTGTGTTAAACAATAGCAGAATGGTTCTCTTGCTACTAAGAGACAGTTTTGAGTGAGGACCTCGCCCACACCCCTTCCCCCCCACCTGGGCAGCCTGCAATAAAGAGTATTTACAAGCCCAGTCCATTCATGTTTAAAGAGTCTTGTTTCCAAATTTAAAAAGTTCAACTACCCCAATGTACCTGAGTTAGAAGAGTTTCTTCGACGGTTCATTGACAGATCCCTCAAGTGTGGACTACCTTTAATGCAGGAGCCAAAGGGCATTGAGATTTCTCAATGAAAGGTGAACACTTGCGTCGAGATGGCAGCTTTGACCTTTGCTGTGCTCTTCAATGATCGATCATGGAAGTCCTGTGAAGATGAGGCTGTGTCCACTTCGATGCAAAGAGTTTGTTGCCACAAAGAAGACTTGGTGGGGCAGCGGGCGTTGGGTTAGCTTCGGGGATCAGGACTCGACCACGGGCTGGACTTTTTATCTTCACCCAGTCAGTCTGTTTGTTGCTGTCGGGTGGCAGGAAACCCACCTGCGGATTCTCCTCAGTCATTGACGACCTTGACTTTCTCTGGCGAGGCAAAGCGGTCAATGGTGATGTCTAGGAAGCCCTTCGTTCAAATGTTCCTAGGCAAAGGTAGAGTGTAGCAGCTCAGGAAGCTGAGCAGCACAGCGTCAAGCTGTCTCCCCTTCTGGGCAACGTGACTCATCAGGCTTCCGGCGGTCATGGAAATCCTCTGAACCCCAGATGATGGCAATGGACTTCGATGGCATTGATGTCTGGGTGCTTTACTTCGAGATTCTCGGTAAACCCTCTCTCCGGTCGACAGCCTTCATTACTGGCATCCACGCTTCCTCGATGAAGATCAGCTTCTGCATAATGTTCACTCGTAGCTCGGGGAGAGGTCTCCTAGACAGGCCCTCTCTCCGATCAGTCCTCGACAGACTTGACAGCTTTTAAATTGGGTCGAAGGAAAGCAGCAGTAATTCTTCTTCCAGCTGGGCTTCAAGGATAAGCAGCTTCAAGTTTCAACTTCAGCTTCTAACCAATTGGGAAGTGAGAGGTCCCCAAGTATACACATCTGTCCCTCATTCACACTGCTGAGCCAAGCTCAGTCAGCCAATCAGACAGAAGGCCATTCATGCAGGCAGGCAGCCAATCAGGCTCACAGTACATGCAGGCCATTCACTTCCAGCCATACACCCATAACAAGGAATGTAGATTGGGGCAAGCACCCAGCGTTACAGCACACCACATTATATTCATGTCAGTTTCGAGCAGAGCTATCTCATTCATTGTTTTCACACATACACAAATCAGACACCCATAACATGGAATGCATATTGGTCACACACTCAATTCACCTAGGTCCCACCCCAAGGGTCTATCCACAATATACATTCACTGGGAAGGCTTCAGCCAGTCTGGCCTGGACTTCCCCACAGTTCCATATGTGGTTATTTCACCCAACAGCCAGTCAGGGGAAGGGACAGAGTCAGGGCTTGCCAGGAGTTTGGGAAAACAATGTAACAGGTAATCGAAACCAAGAGGCCACCGGGGTCATTGTGCCTTCCATCAGGAATCCATTGATTTCTATAGCAGGGCCTGGGTTTCCCAAAACAGAGGATACTGAGAGCACCTGTCAAATTCAGCATGGAGCCGCCACCAGCCCATACCATGCTCTGTGGGCCACACACAAACATACACTGGGGGTACAGAGGTGTACCCCCACCCATAGGTGCCATAAGAATATTCCAGGGGTCTCTGTTCACCACAAACAAAAAGAGGAAGAACTGCACTGCCAGGAGTCCCAACTGGACTCCTGTGAATAAAACAACACAGAACACATATGATAAGGGAGTACAGGGCAAGGACATGGAGACCCTGTACCTCCAATGAATTTCCAGCATCAAAGCATGTATGAAGCAGTAGCCAATGACGGCCTGGAATTAATACTGTTTATTGTGTGCCTCCCGAGTGATGATTTTTGTGTTTATAACCTGAATCTTGTACACAGGACTGGAGAGAGATCCATGGCAGTTGATTCATAATACCCTGCCACTTTTCTCTTTTGTATACAAAATAAAAGCTCTTGTCTTTCCCAAAAAAAGGGTGAATAGCCTTTTTCCTTAGTGGGTTGTTTTGGGGAGTTGCCCTACATTTGTGATGACCGTGACATGATCCCATTGACCCCCGCAAAGACGGAGGATTCCTGGCCGCACATCCGGATGGGCCGTGTCCACCTGCAGCGAACAGTCCCCTTTGTGCACAACCTTTGAGAGGTTTTATCAGAATTCCTGTCTGTTCTTTGGAGTGGGGCACCATCCCCAGATTGTGCAGGCTGTTCTTGGGACCCCGTGATGGAGGACTTCGGGTGAACAACTAAATGTAAGTACACTCTCTTCGGAGAACAATGAGTGAGGTATGAGGGGAAAGTAGGGAAGAGTATGAGTGATGGGCGATGTGAAGGAGAGAGGGTATATATGTGTGATGAGAAGAGATTGGATTGACAAGTTGAAAGACCACGTAGTATTGTGTATATTTTTTATGTGTTTTATATCACGGATTAAGAAGTGATAGGACCCTTTCCAGAGGTAAAAGGGAAGAATCCACCACTGTGTAATGGAAGAAAAAAGGATTTGGATAGAGGCTCCATATATTAAGTGATTCTGGGATCTCTCTGCCCAGTATAAAGGGGGGCGTGGGAATGATAAAGTAGTTGTGCTAGATAGAGCCCCTTGTTGGCCTGGGATCTCCTCACACGATATAAAGGGGGCGTTGGAACGAAGAGTAGAATTTATTTGAATTTATTGTTGGTGATTGTTTGTGATGGTTGATGGTGTCCGAAGTAAGGCTGATTGTGATGTTATGTGGGAAGTGTGTGTGACAAGAGTGTATGTGTGTTCGTAGGGGGGTAAGTTGGGGACATAAAGAGGGGGCATTGGGGACGGGTTGTTTGGGCGGGACTGGGGTGTTGATAATATCATAGAACGCTGATAGGGAGGGATGTCTACAATGGAGCCGAAAATCCATTTGTATTACATGTGTAAAGCTCATCCTTTTTACCAAATCATAATTCTCAAGTATCACAAGGAAAGGTGTACGGAAGCAAGGGGGGGGTGTTTAAGCCCTGGCCAGAGCAGGGGACAAATAATAGAGAGATACTTAAGCAATATGACCCGAGCGGCTGGTCATATTGCTTTTAGTATCCCGGCCTGCAAAATCTGCGTGACCGGGTCACTAAAAGCATTTTTATCTGTCCCCAAACATTTCTCGACAGAAAAAAAAAAAAACAAGAAAATGCCTACCGGGAAAGGGAAAATGGAGTCCGTTTTCCCTTTCCATGGTGGCCATCGGGAGTGGACGCACTGGGAACATTTATGTTCCCAGTGCGTGCGCTCCCGAAAAAAAAAAAAAAGGTAAGTGGGGTTGGGGTTCGGAGGGAGGAGGAAGAGAGGAAAAAGAAAAAATGAAAACCTGGAGGAAGGGAGAAAAAACAAAAAAAGAAAAGCTACCTGTATCCCCGACGGGGACAATGGAAGCCTCCAGCCATGTGGAGGCTCGGAGCTGGGATGGCCCGCTTCGAGTCTCTACACGGTTGGAGGCTGCCATCATCCCACACCGGGGAGAAAGCAAGCATTAGGCAAGTGGGGTGGGTGGGGTGGGGAGGGCAGGGAGGTGGGAGGGAATGGAGGAATACAAAAAAACATCCCTGAGTCCCTGGCTGTGAGCAAAGGAAGCTTCTCAGCCGCGGGGAGGCTCGGACCGGGGATGGCCCCGCTTTGAGCCTCCTCATTGGCTGAGGGGCTGCCATGCCCCACACTGGGGGAAAAGGCGGCTGGAATCCCTGCCGAGAACTGAGGGATTCTCAGCCGTGTAAAGCCCCGGAGAAGTCCAATCAAAATACTTCTTTCATTCTGATTCAGCCCTCGCCGGGTACTAATAAGTCATATGTATACGTTCTTGACGGCGAAATATAAAGGAAGAAACATGAAAGATAGAAAGGAAGTAATAGAACTACGGAAATTGGTTGCCGATCTGGATGATGGGTCAACAGATTCTCTCAATGTGATATGTGAGGCCGTTAGTCTGTGTAGTAGAATTACTGCTATGGCTACTGCCCAGAGCGAGCCTGTGGCCCCCAGTGAAACAGAGCTTTGGCTTCCATTAGGGTGCTACCCCACCTGTGCTGCGTCAGGATACAGGAATCCTGTGTACATCCCTTTGCCCGCCACGGCTCCCCTGCCACCCACATCAGCTCCTTATCAGAATCTCCACAACCCCATGGCATCAGTGGCTGTGAGGGGTAAGAAATCAGAGGGAGATGATACAAAACCACAAAAAGAGTTGGTGGACGGATTAAAGAAGGTGGAGGGTGGTTTGTCATGATTAAAAACAGAAAGGAGGGCTGGACAGCAGACGTCTGTAGCAGTGGATGAATGGAGGGCAGGAGATATTTTGTTTCGGATAGATAGCAAGGCCATGAAGGACATCCAGATAGAGAAAGAAAGAGAAGACAGGAGAAGGCAAGAGGGGAGTATGGTTTATGGCATTACAAGGTCAGAGGAAGAATATGATTATACACATGGAGGAGAAGAGGAGTGGGATATGGTAGATGAGATGGAAAGGGAAAAACAGCCATTTGTGATTTCTCCATGAGTAGAATGTTTGTGGTGACCGAGGTTATGGAAAAGGTTTGGGCAGATGGCAGTAGCTAAGAGATCTGTGACGGGAAAGAAAGTTGGAAAGAGGGTAAGAGCACAGTTGCCATTGTTACATAAGGGACCAGGGAGAACGCAGTACATACCATGGGCACATATGGACAAAACTGATCTTATAAACGTCCCTTACAGCTGAAGGGGGAAAGTAGATATATGCATTTGAAAAGCACACAGCTGGTACCATCATGGCTGTAGGGGATTTGAAAAGTTTTTTTGTGTCAATATTAGGTGATCAGGCAGACGACATATGGGCTAAAGCGGGGTACCCAGGTGTGAAGTTGGGTGACGATAGCCATGACGGAGCACATTTTAATGACATAAGGCCCCAACTATGGCTGGCACTACAGCATACATATCCGGATATGCCTGACCTCCAGTCGATTATGAAAAAAAGGACAATGCATGATTATGAGGATCCTGCCCAATACATACTGCACATATGTGGGTCAAACGTGGCCTCCCGATAGAGGCACAGAAGGTACTTGACAAGATAGTGGGGATTGAGGCGAAGGGCTGGGTGGAAATTCTGTCTATTATTCACCACTGTAAAAAGCTGAATGAAAAGGAGAAGAAGAGACAAGCACAAGCAGATGAAGCAAAACTGGTTCCCAAAATGTTAGCAAAGGTTTCATTGGAAGGGGCTGTAGCGACAATGCAGACAGAAGGGTCAGCTGACTCTAGGGTGGTTCAGGCTGATGTGTTTGCAGCACCTGCCTACGGACTAGAAAACGATAAGGTATGTGGATATCAGCCTCAATATGAAGGAGGCTTTCCAGGGGGTTTCAGCAGGGGAAAGTGGGATTTTCAGGTGTTCACAGAGGGCTAGGAGGTTTCGGAGGGATGGGACCGTGGGGAGGAGGAGGAGCAGGTCAGTGTTGGACGTGTGGGAGAATGGAACATTTTTAGAGAGCATGTTCGAGTAGACAAACATATGCTTACCCCCAACAACAGATTTATCCCTACCCTCAGGGAAGTCCAGTCTCATACTCCAACTTGTATGGACAGTTACCCCAGCAGTCCCTTAGGGTGCACCAATGTCTGCAGCCCCACCTCTTCTCCCACCAGCTTTTCTATAGTTACCAGCCTCTGGTTCCATTAATGTGCTGCTGTATGCTGTACACCAAGGACAACAACAGGGCCCCCACATTCCAAACAATAATACTGTTCTGGGTAGTCCGGTGACACAGTATCAGGGGGACACTGTCTTCGGAGGAAACCTATTAGTTTTTCCTGGGACGAACAAGTATCCAGATTAGGACAGCCAACAGAGAGCCTTAGCAGTCCTATCAGTCACCGTTGACCCAGAGGAAGAACCCTTGTTTGGCATGGATATAGGAAAAAAGCCATTCATTTTCATGGTCGATACAGTTGTGACCAAATCATGTATTATTGAGGAAGGATTCCTTTATCAGGTGAGGTTATGCAAACGCAGGGTTTCTCTGGGGCAGTTCAATCAGTTCCTGTTATGAAGAAATTACCCATTAAAGTTGGGGGCAGAGAGGTGTGGGCCCCCTTGTTGTATTACACCATGTCTCCAATTTATTATTATTTTTTTTATTGAAAATTGTTTTAGTTGATTAATCAACTTTTTCAATTAGTTACATAGATTATCACATACATAATTGCATTAGAAGCCAAATGACTCTAGAATATTAAAATCATTCTTATAAAATTTTAAATTGAAAACGAGTAAGAAGATCATAAGAACATCAATAAAATCAATTATATAAAATGGAGTTGATTAGTGAGTTGGTGGATGCATTAAACACTTCTTTCCACATTTGTTCTCTAGTAAACAACACTCTATTCTTAAAATATCTTTTTTTTTTCTTATTTCAACCAAATTATAACACTCCGTAATTAAATGGTATGTAGACTCATCCGTCTCAGGTAAATTACAAAATCTACAAGTGGGGCTTACTGATTTGTCTTTGGAGTATTGTGCGAGTTTAATTTTGGTTGGTAGTAGATTTAATCTAAAACGTAAGAAAATGTCAGCGTACGATCTATCTGGAAATGCTTGGATATATTTAGGTAGATCGTTAAATGCTTTAATTAAAAAGGAACCTGTATTAAATGCTGAGTATTGAAGTCATTTATCTCTTGTGGTGATCCAATCATACATATAGAGCTTAAGTTTGGCTTTGTGAGGAAGAACCAAAAGTTTGTTCAAAGTGATCCCCACCTCCAGCAATAATTTTCCACAACACTCTATCCATTTGGATAAAACAGAATGTTTTTTACTTTCTATCATGTCCTTAATGACAGGGAATAGGTTTCTTGATGCGTCTGTATCAAGGAGAACTTTCGGATATAATGATAACATGGACCAAGAGACTACTATAGTCAACGAGGACAAACCCATTTCATAGAGAATTAAGGATATTGGACAGCTTAGAGGTACAGGTAGAATTGCTTTCCAATAAATACCTTAAAGGTATTCCCAGTTCACTTGCTTGTTCATGATTTTAGTCTGACTACCGTAGATTATGGGGACAGCTTTCTGAAGATAAAACATTCGAGCCGGGATCAAGGAAAATAACCCATACTTTCTTTGTACTGCTTTTGCCAGGGTTGCTAAAAATGTAATCCTAAGGGTAAGTTCCTCTTTGTATGTTTTATCAGCTAGATCTGTGTTGATATAGACTCCTAGTTATTTATATTGTTTTATTTTGTCAAGAGGGAATTTCGAAAGAAACCAATTAAAGTTAGTGGTTGCTTTTTTCACCGAGTGAAAACAATCTGCTTGGAAAGAACATCTTGAGTAAACTCAACTTGACCATCTTGTTCAACGTTAGCAGTGTGGTTTGTGCCACACCTGGCATGTATGCCGTAAGGGTACGGTTGGCTTTGCATGCAATGGGCATTGGCACTCTAGTAAGAGGAATACCAGTGGCCCCTGATTTGCTCCTATACAGTATCACAATATTGCTCAGTGCAGTGCCACAGGTGGCAAACAAATATTAGCGAGTAGCCTCTGAGTTTTTGTTCAGGCCTGCACAGCCTCAGGAGATAGTTGCAGATACCATCATTGAACTTGATATAGAAGTGGTTCTAATGGCAGAAGACAGGATTGTGTTAAAAGCAGTTTTTTCGAACAAAGGGGAGTGGTTCATGGTTTTGTGTATTGACCCCACAATACCAATGAAACAATTCTCAGATGAGGAGTTGTTTGAAAACAGAGCAAATGAGGGAGAAATTGGATGTTTGTGTCCCTTGTGAGATTGTGATATGGTACAGGCATGTAATGTGTCCTATGTTACTTTTAGGAACTGTTCCCTCTTTCACTTCCGCATATTTGGCTCAGGTACATGACAAGTTGTGGACGAGTAATGCGCATAATGTGGGACTTTTACGCAGTGTTGCACAGATACGTATTACCTCGAAACCTGGTGCTGTGTTGCCTCGAGTGAAGTAATATCCCTTATCAAAGGCATCAGAGGAGGGGATTTATGACACTATAATGGCTCTTTTGCATCAAGGCATCATAGTACCATCTAACTCGCCCTGTAACACAGCTATTTATCCAGTGAAGAAATCGAAAGGTGCTAGTTGGAGGATGATTCAGGACCTACACCCCCTCAATAATATTGTGCTGGCAGAATGCCTAGTAGTTCTGAATCCCACTACCATATTGTGCAATATACCTGTTGTTACCACCCATTTTACTGTGGTGGATTTGAAGAATGCCTTTTTCTCAGTACCCTTACATCCTTATTCACAGTATCTCAGTGTTTACGTTTGCCGAGAACCAATTTCAACACACTAGGCTTCTTCAAGGGTACTGTGAGTCCCCTAGCATTTTGAACAGAGTGTTACATGAGGATTTGGGCAATATTGCTGTTCCAATTACCATAATTCAATATGTGGATGATTTGCTGGAGTGTAGTACTACAGAGTGCCAGTGCAGGGAGGATTCTATAGTTTTGTTACAATTATTGGCTGAGAAGGGGTATAAGGTGGACAGCACAAAACTGCAATATTTTCAGTAATAGGTGTTATATTTGGGACAATTGAATTCAGTGAATGGTAAAAGAGTAACTCCTGAGTGTGCAGCAGCAGTGTGCACTACCCCCAGCCAGTGATGGCCAAGTATATGTAGACATTTCTTGGATTTTTGTAAATATTATAGGAATGGATTTTTGATTACACGTCATTTACTAAACCATTGTTCCAGGCCCTCAAGGAAGCACAATGGACAAAAAATACTATTATTTGGACTGATTAAATTATTGCTAAATTTTTGGACCTCAAAGATGTTATTTTGACCGCTCCTTCATTGGCTAATCCTGATTATACTAAAGAGTTTAATCTTTTCTCATATTCTGATGGTTAGATGATGATGGCTGTGTTGACACAGCACAATGGGTCATAAACCTTTGGCCTATTACAGTGGAATGTTAGACTCTTTCATGCGAGAGCAGTTACTGTGTGAATAAGCATTGGCTGCTGCTGCCTTCGCCATTGAGAAATCTGTGACTGTTGACGTGGGGTGCTTGTTGACATTGTACATGGAGCACGCTGTTTATGCAATATTAGATAGATCCATATATACCTTGACCATTCAAAGGGCTTCTGCTTATGACATGATCCTCTCTAGCCCATCAATTCACATTGTTGATTGTAAAACAGTGAATCCAGCCACCTTTTTGACTGAATCTATTACTGACGATGGTGAGGTGCATGATTATGTCACATATGAAGGGACTGAGGATGACATCCCTAAGGCACGTGAGTATGCTCTAGATAACGAAGTATATTTGGTTGATGGTTCCTCACCTATTGATCAGGAGACAGGCCAGTGACATACTGGGGAGACAGTGGTGCATCTAGTTGATGGGGAATACAATACAAAGTTGTTCTAAAGCACAAATTACCAGGACATTATTCAGCACATGCAGCGGAATTGATTACTCTCATTGAAGTGCTTGAGGCAGCATAGAGGGGCTCAGTAACAATATATTCTGACTCGGTGTACGTTATGACAACTGTCCATTCAGGGTTGTCGAGGTGGATGAAACCTGGATTCCGTAGAGAAGATGGGTCCCCGGTGCACCATGCAGCAATGTTAGATCAGCTGATCCATGCTCTTTACAGCTTACGCTTGTCACAATAGCAAAGTGTGTGGATTTAATTTCCCTTGGAGTCAGTGGTGCATCTAGTTGATGGGGAATACAAAGTTGTTCTAAAGCGCAAATTACCAGGTCATTATTCAGCACATGCAGCGGAATTGATTGCTCTCATGCGAGAGCAGTTACTGTGTGAATAAGCGTTGGCTGCTGCTGCCTTCGCCTTTGAGAAATCTGTGACTATTGTCATGGGGTGCTTGTTGACATTGTACATGGAGCACGCTGTTTATGCAATATTAGATAGGTCCAGATATACCTTGACCACGCAAAGGGCTTCTGCTTATGACGTGATCCTGTCTAGCCCGTCACTTCACATTGTTGATTGCAAAACAGTGAATCCAGCCTCCTTTTTGACTGAATCCATTACTGACGATGATGAGGTGCATGATTGTGTCACATATGAAGGGACTGAGGATGACATCCCTAAGGCACGTGAGTATGCTCTAGATAACAAAGTATATTTTGTTGATGGTTCCTCACTAATTGATCAGGAGACAGGCCAGCGACATACTGGGGAGGCAGTGGTGCATCTAGTTGATGGGGAATACAAAGTTGTTCTAAAGCGCAAATGACAAGGACATTTTTCAGCACATGCAGTGAAATTGATTGCTCTCATTGAAGTGCTTGAGGCAGCATAGGGGTGCTGAGTAACAATATATTCTCACTCGGTGTATGTTATGACAACTGTCCATTCAGGGTCGTCGAGGTGGATGAAACCTGGATTAGGTAGAGAAGATGGATCCCTGGCGCACCATGCAGCTTTGTTAGATCAGCTGATACATGCTCTTTACAGCTTACGCTATACAATAGCAAAGTGTGTGGATTTAATTTCCCTTGGAAACAAAGCAGCAGACAATGCGGTGAAACAGGTCGCTTATTTGGCTGTAACAGATATTCCTCAGCATCCAGCACGTGTAAACATGCATTTACAGGTCCATGTATGGTACTTCCCCTTACAGAGATTTTTGAAATACAAGGACAGGTGCCACAAAGTGAGAAGTTGGTGTGACAAAAAACAGGGTCTGCACAATCTCCAACTAATCTGGTGTGGAGACAGACAAGTACAGGGAAAGTTGTGATGCCCAAGCTTTGGCTCTGGTGGTGTTCAACCAACCTCATTAACCTGCCCGTGTAACTAAAAACATATTGTGGCAGACATTCAGGAGGATTGGTAAGTGCATAATATTCAGGAATTTCTATCCATCTATACGTCGAACTATGCAGTGTGCCAGACATATATTACTGGACAAACATTAAGAACATTGAAAGGTATGCTGCTGCACACATTTGGCCTATTCCATGATTAACATTTAGATTTGGCAGTAATGGGAGAAATGTGTAATTAGTTCCGTTACTTAATTGTGGTAGTTTGCCATTTTTCCTGTTGAGGCTGGTCCATGTGCACATCCTGATGCCAAATCTCCTGCCAAGTTCTTGGTCAGAGAAGTGTTTCCCCAGTGAAGAGTGTGCAACACTCTCAAGAGTGACAACGGCACCCATTCTGTAAAAAAGGGGTGCGCGGGGAGTTTTACACGCGATTGGCCTGGCGCGAGCGGGGTACGCATTTTCCATGGGGTGCACGGGGAGTTTCACATGCGATTTGCCTGCCGCAAGCGTGGTATGCGTATTCCAAGGGGTGCGCAGGGATTTTTACACGCGATTGGCCTGGCGCGAGTGGTGTACGCATATTCCGAGGGGTGCACGGGGAGTTTTACACGCGATTGGCCTGGCACGAGCGGGTATGTGGATTCTGGGGTATGCAAGTGTGCTTTACATGCCAATTGGCAGTGCGGGCACTCCCGGGTGTGCCCTCCCCCCTCCCCATGCTCCACAGGCAGCCCACACCACAGCGGACCACCCTACACCGCCGGGCATGCCCCGCAGCCAGCCCATCACTCCTGGGCATGCCCTGCAGGCAGCCCACATGGCACCATGCACTTGTGAGCTCCAACACGTGTCCCCACACCAGTGATGGGCACCTGCCAGCAGGCCCCGACACATGTCCCCCCACCCCACCCCCATTGACAGCAACCTGCCAGCATTCTCTGACACATGGCCCCCCCACCAGAGACGGACACCTGCCAGCAGGCCCTGACACATGTCCCCCCACCACACCCCCATTGATGGCAACCTGCCAGCAGGCCCCGACACATGTCCTCCCCACCAGTGACGGGCATCTGCCAGCAGGCCCCGACACATGTCCCCCCACCCTAATTGACTGCAACTGCCAGCAGGCCCCGACACATGCCCCCACCCCACCCCCATTGACGGGCACCTGCCAGCAGGCCTGACACATGTCCCCCCAGCCCACCCCCATTGACGGACACCTTCCAGCAGGCCCGACACATGTCCCCCCACCCCACCACACCCCATTGACGGTCACCTTCCAACAGGCCCGACACATGTTCCCCCACCACACCCCCATTGATGGCAACCTGCCAGCAGGCCCTGACACATGTCCCCTCCACCCCACCCCCATTGACGGCTACTGCCAGCAGGCCCCGACACATGTCCCCCCAAACACCACGTCATAACAAGACCGAAACCATGGCCCTAATGCCAACCCAAATCCCACCCCGATACCCCAGTACAAACACGCAACCATCCACTGCACCCACTCCCTAGTAAATTACCCATGCCATGAGAGTCTGAAAAGAACCAGCATGCCCATGAATACATGTCCTACAGAGCCACACAGTTGCACACATGACTGAGCCAATGCTCATAGTGACATGCACGAAACCAGTGAGAGTAGACCACACCAATAATGAAGATTCGTGAAATGTATTAAAAAGAAAACAAAATGGCAAAATAAAAACCACACATGAAAATGAAGAAATTATAAATGCAACACCAAAAAGAAAGTAAAATCCAAGGAAAAATTTCAATCCAAGACATGAAAACTGAAAAGTAGTCCATCGCCAAAGTCCATAGAAATAAATCCGAAATTGAAAACCATGAAAAATCATTACTCCATGGGATGACGTAAAAAAAAGTATGAACATGTCCGGAACTATACACAATGTAAGTCACAAGGGTCCATGATCCCAAAAGTAAAGGAAACCTATCAAAAATAATATAAAAAACAGAACTCTATACAAAAAGGAGGAGCAAAGTCCGTAGACTCCAAATCATAAATTAAAAGACAGGAAACCTATGCCTAAATAACTATGTACTAAGGCGGCGGGCTAGTCTGACAGCTCACTTACTGATGTTCCGGGCCAGGGCATCATCGAACTCCATGTCGATGTTCTGGAGGAGGGTCTGTTCCCTGGCCTTGAGGTCTTGCAGGGATGCAGTCATGGCATCCACCAAATCCCTGCGAGTTGCCTCTAGGCACTCAGCCTGCCTCAAAGCCCGGTTCATGGAGTTCTCCGACATGGCCATCCTGAGCCGTTCCTTCTCCGGCCACCGCCGCTCTGCATCGATCTGCTGGCCCAACCACTGCCACACGGAAGACACTCCCAGACCTGGGCCCTCCTGCCCCTCGGGCGATGCCTGCCCACGGGATGTTGATGGCCCCCGAGCCATGATGCCTGCCACGCTGAGCCTGCTGCTGCCTCCAATGCAACTGCCTCTGGCACCACAATGGCATCCAGGCTGATGGAATCCCCCAGTGCCGTTGTGCACATGCCCTGCTTGTTGTTGCCCGCACGTCCTCCATTTGCTGGGGTCCAGTTGGTGGGGTGGCCACCCCTGCTGGACCTCCGACTCCCGACTGTGGCAGGATTGTGTCCTTTACCAGCCTGGCTGCTTATCAGGGGCAGCTCCACAGGGGGCCCAGGTGATACTTGGGGGGGAGACGGCATGGAGGATGACTGGCGCATAGGAGGTTAAGTTGAGGAGGGGGTCGCAAGAAGATCCAGCACACGGAGGAACCCAGTGCCGATGACCCATCCTAGTAGGTCGATGCGCCCATACAGGAATTCAAAATGACGTGCATTGTCCTGACGAGAGCCCTGCACATCATCCCGAATACCACATGCATGCAACGCCAACCCAGCTAGGACAGGCTCAACCTGGTCACGCATCCCCTCCCTGAAAATGGGTCTGGACGAAGGCATCCCTGCTGGTGCCGGATGATGCAGTCACAGGATCGGGGACAGGATTTTACACAGGCATCTCCGTGGCGGCCTGTGCTGCCTCCTGTCTCTGCCCATGGACTGCACAACTATCATGAGTGGAATCCCCCCTTCCAGGCCCCATGCATGGGGCTGTCACTGCCTCCTCCTCAACCAAACCCCCCACCAACTTGGATGACTCGGTGCCGTCTTCCTCCATAGGCCTCTGTGGGGGCTCAGCTGCCCCTTCTGCTGCTGAGGAGTCCACCTCCAACCTCCGCCCCTTGGACCTTCCCTTGGCAGCTGCGGCCACGGACACGGCACCAGACTCCTAACTCCCAGAAGATATGATTACCTGGGGGGGGGAGCTGGCCCTTGCGTCTCTGGCTGGCAGTGGCATCCTTGCCGCTGTGCTCCACAGCACTGTCTCTGCCCTCTTCATCAGTTGACGCTGTAGACAGGGAGAGAAAGAACACAGGCATCAGGGCACTGTAAAATGGTCTGATACACACATGACAGTTGAACATGAGTGTCAGTGTCAGACATCACAGATGGCATCACACTCCCCAACACTCATGTCATTTGAACCCACACACATGCAAAAATTAACAGGAATCATGCAGCAGGCATCAGCATCCATACACACGCAACTGCATGAACATCCAAAGGTTGGCATGACGTCACAAGCAACATGGGGAGTACCAAACACATGCACACATGCCACCAGACAGACATGCATCTGTACAACTCCACCACCTGTCACAGTGCAATCATCGGCAACTATGTCACATCTGCCAATCGGGTACCTACATGTCTGTATCACATGCCTCCATGGCGTCTCACTGTCATCCCCCCAAACAGACACACACACATGTACACCATGCACATACATGAAGGACTGAAAAGCATCCATGTGTCACACCCCAAACATGGCTGAGTACATACACAGGCATGCAATCATGTGTGCATCTACACATGCAGTTGTGCATTATGCTTTGGAACACATACACCATTGAAGTGCATCACACATTATTGGACTCACATGCAGCACGGTCATGTCCCTGCCCATACACATCCATGTCAGACATATGTCCAAGCTGCACACTCCTGGCACACCTCAACATGCACTGCGTCCAATATGTACGCATGGACACTTACCGCTCGACTCCAGACGGGTCTGCCTCTCGAGGACCTGGAGGTGAAGCACTGGGCGAATGTGTTCCAGGACCCTCATCTGGTCGGTGGTAAGCAGGACCCGGCACCCCACTGCATCTGCTGCGTCCAGAGGCGCCGGGCCTTCCTGAAAGTCCTGAACCTGAAGTCCTCCCTGCGCTTATGGACATGTTTCAGGTCGAAGGTTGCCACCCCCTCCACGTTGATGGCACCCACAATGTCCAACCAGATCCTCTCCCATATATCGGCACGTATTCATCCGAAGAGGGCATCATAATGCACCAGGTCTTGCTCCACCAGGATGCCAATTTCTCCTACAGTGAAGCTGGCAGCCCTCTGCCTCTCTGCCGGGGGGTCACCACTGGTCCCAGAAGGAGTTTTGCCCGACATGGCAACCCCCGAGGCAGGTGTGGGTGGGCAACTGGGTCCTGGTTCTGGGCTGTGGAGCGATGAAACACCAGTTGGGAGTCTTCTGTTTCAGCAGGAGTGTTCACAGCAACTGGACCCCTGGAGATGGCTGATGTGCAGGCACCAAATAGCAGGGCACGATGGAAGCAAGCAGGCAGGCAGCCGCAGATGGCTCTTGGGAGGCTGCTCGGGGGTCTGTGGGGCAGGAAAATGGCCTTCTGGGCAGGAGTGAGTTCTTCCGTGTGTTGTCGCGTGGCCAGCTTGATTTAGCACGTGAAAAAACAGCACGTCCACGTGTGAATGCATGTAATTCGAGAAAAGGGCCTAAGCGCATAAGTGACATGACGTGCCCAGGGGTTTCCCTCGGCACTGGTTAAAGGTGAGCGTGGCCCAGCAGTTTGCTGTATGTGCTTTTCATGGAGACTGATGCGTGTGTTGCTACTTCTTGTTGTTTCATGTGCCATCATATCACAGCGGATCGATGACGTACCTCTTCTTTTGGCGGGGGTCTTGCCAATGCGTGTTTTTCTTTCACACGCTAGTCAGACGGTGAGTCGCGCATGCTATTTTTCCCACTGCGGGTCCCTCTGTGTATTGCTTACCCGTTTTCGAGGTCATAGTAGCCTGTGTGCCGACACGTATGTGTTTTTTGTGTCCCTGGGTGCCACCGCGTACTGCAGGAGGTTAATTCCAGACACGTGGGCTACCAGGGGTTGGGTGCACATTTTTATTGCAGATTTGGGGTGCCTCAGCATTGCATGACCCGTCATTTTCTCACATGGATCACATACAGCCTTGCAGGATCACAGGGGTGCTATTTACATGACGTACCCTGCACCCTTCACCCCAATTGCCCAGGACAATTGTTGTGTACACCTCCCATTGGCACTAATACATCTGTGCCATGGTTGGGAGGCCATGAAAGGTGAGAGGTGCCTCAGTTGGGCATCCTCCACGTGGTGGGCGTGGTCAGGGACGTGGCCGGGGTAACCAGGGAGTAGGGGGAGTCCAGGGTGGCCAGGGTGGCTGCAGAGGGGGAAGAGGCAGGGGTGCTGCACTTCGGCAGAATGTTCTGCCACGCGTTGGTGCAGTCATGCCACCACCCCCCGTGGCTCAGGGGGATGCAGCTCTTGCATCTGACACTGGCGCCCATGTGTCCCGGCAGTCAGTTCCACGGGCCCAACGGTAGTGGTAGCTGCAGGTGCAGCTGTGGCGACCACCACCCAGGCTCAGCGTCGGCCAGCGCATGATGTGTTGGCATCTGAGGACTCCCAGGCTGAATTCCAGGTGGTCAGGAGGCACAATCAACATGCTCGCAGGGATGATCTGACCGAGGCACATGTCCCTGGGGCAGTGTTGTCATCTGCTGCCCCAAGCAGCCGTGTGTTGGCAACTGCATGGGCCTTGGTCAAGAGCACCCAACAGCCACTGACGCAAGTCAGGGCTTCTGTCCTAGTTCCACCTGCCACTCCCTTGGTCCAGTCCACCAGCGCTACTGCCCCTACTGATCAGGGTGGCATTTGCCAGTCAGGGTCCGGACCACTGCCCAAGAGGAGGAAGGTTGCTCCTGCGCAAGAGGCTGGGACCCCAGACACAGCTCCGGCCTCCGGCATGTCAAGGAATAAGCCTTTCAGCAAGCAGGAACTGGACTTCCTTGTGGGCTACATGTCGAAACACGAACGCGATATGCTAGTGGGCCAAAATTTCCACACTACGTCTGCCCAACGTCGAGAACACCGGAAGTATGTTGCGGATGGTGTTAGTGCATTCGGAGATGAGGTGCGCACAGCTCAGTACAGCAAAAAGCGTTGGGATGACCTCTGACGCTGTGCTAAGCAAATGCGTGCCTCCAATTATGCCATGACTCAGGTGACTGGCAGTGGGCCACCACCTGTGGAGGAAGAACTCACTCCGCACAAGGTGATCGCTGTGAAGTTCATCCCGGCAGAATTGATCGAAGGA
Organism: Ambystoma mexicanum; assembly: GCF_040938575.1. Classification (NCBI taxonomy): domain Eukaryota; kingdom Metazoa; phylum Chordata; class Amphibia; order Caudata; family Ambystomatidae; genus Ambystoma; species Ambystoma mexicanum. The sequence goes on along the minus strand of NC_090929.1, from coordinate 1,577,685,191 downwards.
GTGGGAGAGATGCAGGATTATGATGCCCTGTCAGGTGAGTGTTGTTGCATGTTTGCTTTGCTTGTGTGATGTGTTGTGCTTGATTGCCACTACATGCTATGTGTACATGGTTCTCATGTGCGAGTCATGCAAAGCTTCACTAATGCATGCCTGTGAAGCAGACGGGGCTGTCCTCATCAACACACATGCACCCTACTCACATGATAGTCACCTAGCTGCCCCTCCGGTCCATGTTCCAGCTCACTGACCTGTCTGCATGTAGCCTGTGGTGTCTTTCAACAAAGCACTCAGACTATGTCATCGCATGACTGACGCTCATGTGTGTTCAGCCTGCATGCAGGTAGTCCACGCAGGCATGCTTCCTTGCCCCTCCGCCCCCTGCACCTCAATTTAACCATGGCACTGGTGGGTAACATGTTGGACTACTGCAATGGTCTGTTCCACGCTTCTGTGTACATGCACACTTCCCCCTGTGAACCTGCCAGACACATACTGTGGGGTACATCCTTTGTGCTTGATGCAGGGTGTCTCACTCGGACTGTGCAGATGGCAGAGGCTCCCCGGGGATATGAGGGCCCATTCATGCTCCATGTGCATTCTATGCATGCCCCTATGTGTCCTTAGCAGGATGCACATTGTAGTACGTGTCCAGGTTTACATATGTATCATGGCCTTTGGTCATCCATTCCATGCTCACTCTGGCTCAGTCCTGCAGCACCCACATGTTTAGGGTGTCATTGTCTGTGTGGGGCACAGGCCTCCACCTGTTGCAGGCCCCCTGACTCTGTTCAACTGGTGTAGTGCCTTCTGCATGAATGGGTGTACTACTGAGGGTTCATCATGTGTCTTGCTTACTGTCCCATTCTCATCTGCTGTGGTGTCTGTTGACTGAGATGATGCAATTGACGCTAGACAACACTGTCTGCCAATACACAGTTCTCTGGTCAACTTTTAATTGCCATGCAATGCCTCCCTGCATTTCCACTAAGGGGGGAGGTTAACTATAGCCATGCAACCCAGTGCATGCACATTGCACATGATGGCTGAACTTGCCCTTACACTGCCGTCATGTTTAGTGATTGACATCAAAACATACTTGTTGATGTAGATTGTTGGTAACGTACACATGTTCTGCACTGAACCCACCCACTTCTGAGCCATGTTACACCATTCTACATGCCTACTCACTGCTGCAATGTCAAAGTGACCTGGCATATATGTTCAGATTTTCATCCCTTCACTGTTATGAAACGCACTAGCACAGGTGCATCTTGTGACACATGTACTATGTATTGGAACACCCTAGTGGGTGTTTAGCCAAGTAGATTGGTCAATCTGCGGCCTATACTAAACGGTATAGGCCGCAGATTGATTATAGCCTGCCAATCGGGTTGTAATTACTGTGTACACTTTCACATTCATCAAAGCAAGCAGCGTTGAAGCTATTGAAGCTGCTTGCTTTGCTGTATAGGATGGTGTTCATCATATCGTTGTATATGAACATGGGTGTATTTGGACACTTTCACATATACATATGCAAGCAGCTTCGACGTTGTGTAGTGCAACATTGCAGCAACCTACTTAGGTGTGTGTGAAAGTGTTTATTCACAAATGTGTTCTCAGCAGCATTTTTGTTGAATAACTAATATGTCGTTATTTTACGAAAATGCTGCTGAGAATTCAGTATTGCTCCCGTTATGTTCAACAGGCACAATCCTGATGGTGCACTGTCGTGCAGTACATGAACGCCCAGGCAAACTTAGCAAATCTGGTGGAGCCTGGGTGTGGGGATTTCACACACTGAATAATGTTTTTTGGCACATTCAATGCACCAAGTGCTGATTCAGGCCCTGGAAGGTGTTCTGGAGGCTTCATGGACCAGCAGCTCAGACCATACTGGGCGTTATGGTCCCTCATACCTCGTTGTGAGCCCTTGCTTTGCTCGGGACATTCACTATGTCTTCAGGGCCCATGACGCCCGGTACGGGCCGAGCTGCAGATGGATGAAGCTATATTGGTGATGATAATTTAGTGATGCATGTGTACATGAATATTACGTGTGTCATGCTGTGTTTTGATTCATTTGCAGCTGTGGCCATTTGGCTGTTCTAACATGCTTATGCTACATGCCATCTCTATGTTGCCATCTGTCATTTCTGCCTGTGATATGTGCCTGCCAGAGGTGGTGTGTGATGGAGGTGATATACTACATTCAGTACATGTGTAGGCTTCGCAATTTACACGCATCCATTTCTGCTTTCGGGATGCCATTGCATATCAATGCCACTGGATGCATGCCAGAATTTGAGTTGTGTGTGAAATGTCTGCTTCATGTGTTGGCTGTCAATGTGATGTCTAAGTTTGTGCGGGTTATATGCTGCTGACATTTGTACTCATGTTTGTTTTGTTCACGTTACAGGTGATGACGCAATGGCACCAGAGTATGGTGATGTCATTCCAGACACAGGGTTGCTTTTACATCAGCAACCCGGCACAAGCGGGGGTCGTGGGGTGGTAAACCACGAGATCCCACTTGTGCTCCAGACCGTCGTGTCCAGGGCTGGCAATCAGTCAAGCTCTGATGATCACTCTGAGCACAATGTTGAGTTGGTTGCGCATCATGGCCATTCATCGCCAGTGAGTGATCCTGATGTAGATGATCTTCTGTCCGTGACACCTGCACTGAGGGGCCAGGCAGTGTTGGAACCTCCGCCTGTGGTGGTTCTTGGTGCACGGTCATACTCCACAACAGCTGCTGATGTGCCTGCGGCATCAGGTCAATGGAGGGATGTAGTCCTGCAGCCGTGGGCAGTGCCAATCCAGCAAGGACCACGGCTACTTGGGTCCTGCAGGTGTCATGTCCGGCAACACGGTGGCCGTGCGTCACTGGGGAATACCGAGTGGGAGCAATCCATGTATGCCAGTTCACAGCAACAGGGGGCAGCTATTGATAAGATCGCTAAAGGCATGGAATGTGTGGCCCAATCCGTGCTCCCCCCTTATAGGCAGGTGGAGCTCCAGAAGCAGGCAGCGCAGTCCATGTGTCGCTCACTCAAGATGGGAATGGCGGCCTCAAACAGGGCACGCCTGTCTGAAATGGTGTCTCTGCGCGAGGCACTTGCTGCTCAGGCAGAGGCACACAGGATGGCCCTGAGGGATGATCACCAATCCCTCAGATCTACTCTGGGTGTGGTCAACATGCCCCAGAGGCAGCGGTCAGAAGAGAGGTTGGAGCAGCTTGAGAACACCATCTCGACTGAGCTACGTGCATGCCGGGAGGTGCTCCAGATGTCATGTGAGGCCATGCAGGCAGAACTCCATGTTACAGGTGCTACCTTGCAAGAGGAAGTAGGCGTATCACGTGAGGTGCTGCATGCTGACCTACATGCCGTTGCAACACAGTTCCGGGCTTATCAGACCCGCATGCTTGCTGCCTTCGAGGGGCAAGCTGCGGATAGGCATGGTCAGGCAACTGTGCCACATCCACCTTCTGATTTCCATCCAGAGGGTAAGCAGGATGACGAATTAACTCCCACACAGATCGGGCCGTACAGGCTTTGAGCCCATCGAGTTTTTTTTTTTTATCTCAACATCATTGCATGTGGGTGTTGAGGTGCACCCTGTTCCTCCCCCCTCCTGGGTGCCCCCCACCCGCTGGGTTGTATGTGGCCATTTTATTTTTTTTATAATATTGTTTGTCTATTGTGCATTTATGTGACGGTGTGGTGCTTTGTGGCTTTTGAAAGCATCCACTGTTTGTTCCAGCTGGGCCCATACAAGCTTGTCTCGTGTATGTGTCTGTGGCTTGGGGTCCTGACACATATGCCACTCCTGCTTGCCCTTTCCAATGTGCTTGCAAGGATGGTTCGGTGTGACAGCAAATTACACAGGGGCATTGGACTTTCGTCATATCTGTGGCCATTCTGCTGTAATACCAGTGTATACGCCCCTAGTGGCGATTATGGAAGTTTTCTCCACGGCATGTCTGCAATCAATTTTGGTGAGTATATCTTTGAACTGTGCTTTTATTGAAGTTAATTGTGATGTTTTTTCATTTCTTGCCTGTATACGTGCTTGACACATTTCATGCTGTAGACGGTAGCCTGCACCCTTTAGCTGTCAAAGCCACACTGATAGTGAGAGGGGGCCAGGTGGTGACAATGTCAAGTTGGTACATGTTAGGTTCAGCCGCTGGGAATTGTGGCAAAGGTGGAAGCATTAGGAATGTGACCACAACTCAAGGTCCAGTCCTCACCTGAGATGTCCGCCTAGACAACTTCTATGCTCCGTTCCATTTGGATGACACGTTGTATCTGTCTTCCCTCTTGGACTTCGCTGTTGCGTGATGGTGCAATTTTCCTACTGGACTACAGCTCTTTTACTTGTTTTTCACACTCTGGTGCCTTTGGTCCCTGTTTTACTTCCTGCTACTGTCCTTGTTGCAGATATGTCCGCCCGTCTCTTGGCAGTTATTTCCACGTACTCGTACACTGCCTCGGTTAGCCTCGGTACACTTCTGTACCACAGCATCTCTCTCTCTCTTGCTCCTCCTATCTTTCATCTGTTACATCCATGCCTTTATGTTGACTTCAGCCTTTTACCAAAGCTATTCAACTGTTCTGGCTCTTAACTTGCTGTCAGCTGTTTCCGGCAATCTCGCATTCACTCTGCCTTTCCAGACTTGTGCTGTCTGTGCCTTTCTCCATTCACACTATCAAGGATTGATTGGGTTTCAGCTCAACCATCCAGTTGTGCCAGCCTCCTTGGTTATTTTCTACTCAAGCTTCAGCTCTGCCCATCAGTTGTGGCATCCTCATTGACTACCCATCCTGTTGAACCATTCTACAACTGTCCAACCTTTGAAGTTATTCTGTCATTCAGCTTGGACATGTACTTGGCCATATTCTACAAATACAAGTCATCTACTGGAGACTCTTCCAGGGTTTTTTGGCACCATGAGTCTTTTTTCCTGGTTTGGGGGGTTGGCTCCTTGGAGTTCTCTGTGATTTGGTATTTTTACCGGTCAAGGTGGCCTCTGAGGGAGCTAGACCCTATTTACATGAAAGGAAGAACATGAAAACCAAGGGGAAGGGGAATCCTGAAGTCAGGTACACTAGAAAGAAGCCGACGGACCCCAGAGACAGTTCTTCTGAAGGTCAAGGTGATGAGGAAATGAGGGAGGGGCTTTCGTTGTCAGACAGTACGCTTGGGCTACAGTGATTGGTCACATAAACACAATGCCTGTTTTGCTGCACTGCCTGTGCCCATTGATATGTGTCTGCCCAATCATGTTGACTATGCTGCTGCACTGCCAGTGCCCATTGATATGTGTATGCCCAATCATGCTGACTGTACTGCTGTTGCATTGCCTGTGCCCATTGATACGTGTTTGCCCAATCATGTTGAATATGCTGCAGCACTGCCTGTGCCCATTGATATGTGTACGCCCAATCATGCGGACTGTACTGCTGCACTGCCTGCGCCCATTGATATGTGTTTTCCCAATCATGTTGACTATGCTTCTGCACTGCCTGTGCCCATTGATATGTGTTGCCCAATCATGCTGACTATGCTGCTGCACTGCCTGTGCCCATTGATATATATACGCCAAATCATGCTGACTGTACTGCTGCTGCACTTGCAGAAATGATTGGTCCACGCAATTACTCCTCAGCCCTCACCACACACCACCTCACAGCATTCTAAACCTACCCTGAGGTGGGCACTGGTCAATGCACGTTCCATACCTGCGCACACCCCAGACATTCACGACCTTATCATCAAAGATAACCTCGACCTCCTAGTAGTCACTGAGACATGGCTCAATGAAAGTTCAGGCCCTGCCCTTGCGCTAGCCATCCCCACAGATTACGCTATCTTTAGGAAAGACTGTACCAACCAAAGAGGTGGGGGAGTCGCCCTCATAGCCAGGGAATCCCTCAGGATCATGGAAGCTCCAGGACAACTTGGGCACAACTGTGACTACCTCCCACTCAAAATCAACCTATCCCACAACTGCACTATTACTATGCATATTGTGTATCGACCCCCTGGTCCTAGTACGGACTTCCAAGACTCTCTCATCCTCTCCCTGTCGGATAATATCAAAAAGTCCTCCCAAATTATTGTCCTGAGCAATCTAAACCTAGGATTGAACGACCCCAAGGATCACCATGCCAAAGCTCTCAACAAAGCTCTAACTACCTTAGGATTCGAACCTACAATCTCTGAACACACCCACATCAAAAGGTGCACTCTGGATTGGATTAACCAGCATAATTGCTCCATTCTAATCACCGCTAACACCTCTATACCCTGGTCTGACCACCACTATATCCAATTCAATCTCACTGCTAAGAAAAGGCAATCACTCCCCACCACCCAATGTCCAGCACAATTAGCCAGGACCTCGCGCAAACTTACAACAGAAAATCTGGCACCATTTCTAATTGTGCCCGCGCTTTAGGCGCCTTCTTCCAATAACCCAGATACTCTAGCCAGAACCTTTAAACACATCATCACCAAAGCAGTCGATGCCATCACCCTTCTGGCCTTAAAGAAAGCCAAAAAAATCAAACACTCTAATACTTGGTTCACCAATGAGCTGCTTAAACAACGCTCAGAGAAAAGGTCCGGCCTCTCCACCTGCAAAGCCAATCCCTCAGAATCAAACAGGGAGGCCTTCAAGGCCATCTCCAAGTCATACATAAATATGTCATCAAGGCCAAAGCCTTGTCATTTAACTCAAGGATAAATGATGCCAAATCAAGCTCCAAAGAAATTTTCTCCATTTTCAGAGAGCTGGAAAAACCATCCACCCCTCCACCGTGCTCCTCAAGGATGAAAATTGGCATAACAGCATTCAGTCTGCAATGTTAGACAAGCTCAACAACTTGCAGACCAAAATCATTGGCCATCAAAAAGCTCTTGAAACTCTAATAGCCAGCCAGCACAGCCTAGTGCCTACCACCCCTGAACCTAAAGCCTCTCCCCCATTTGACTTCAAAGATATTACAGAATCGGAGGTCATCACCCTGCTCAAATCCATCAAACCCTCTAATTGCAAGGGTGATGCCTGCCCAGCCCAACTCATCAAAGACTCTGCTTCCACCCTTGCACCTTTCCTCACAGCTTTCATTAACTCATCCTTCCGGTCAGGTCTTGTTCCCAAAAATCTCAAAGAAGCCTGGGTACGCCCACTCTTAAAAAAGCCATCACTTGACCCTACCATCCCAGGGAACTATGGGCCCATCACAACGGTCCCATTCCTGTTAAAAAGTCTGGACAAAGCAGCCTACTTACAAGTACAAAAAAACCTGGAAAAGAACCGTCTCCTAGGCCTGCGGCAATCTGGCTTCCGCCCACGACATGGCACTGAAACGGCTCTCCTTGACCTAAAGAACCAAATGGATGACCTTAGAGATACAGGCAAACCAGCACTTCTCCTGCTTCTTGATTTATCTGCGGCGTTCGACTTGGTCGATCACAACACCATCTGCCGCCATCTCGCATCTGCTGCCAACATCTCCCCCAAAGCATGTGAATGGATTACCTCCTTTCTCCAAGAAAGGGCTATGAAAGTCTTCTCTGACTCAGCCTCCACCACCTCAAAGTCTCATCAAATGTGGAGTCCCACAAGTGTCATGTATAGCGCCAACGTTATATAACCTCTTCACTAGACCTATGTTTAGCATCCTGGACTACATGGACATCTCGTACACCAATTATGCAGATGACAAACAGGTGCTAATCCCACTCACAGGTGAGTATAAAACAGACATGTCTAATCCCACTACCATCTACTCGACTATCCAATCCTGGATGGCAGACAACTGGCTAAGCTTTAATAGCGAAAAAACTGAAATCCTACTTCTTGGCTCACCCACCACCCTGGGTAACCTCGGTCAGGACATCTCCTCCTTCACTATTGACAACACACCTATTAAGATATCCAACAATGTTAAAACAATTGGCGTCTACCTAGACTCTGACCTCACCATGGACAGACAAGTGAATTCTATTGCCACCTCATCAGCCTACTACGCCAAAATTATTAACGCAGCCAGACCATTCCTATCACGACAGAACTGCCTTACCATTGCCAGGGCCATTATTGGCTCCAGACTCGACTACTGCAATGCCCTCCTATCCGGGACATCCTGCAAAAACCTGGCCAAACTACAACTGGCTCAAAATAATGCCCTTAGGGCAACCACTGGGACCTGAAGGAAAGAACGCATCTCTGAAATTAGGAGGCAGGTCCATTGACTCCCTGTCAAACAGAGAATCATCTTCAAAACACTCTCCCTGGCACACAAATGCCTCCATGATGTTGCTCCTCCATATCTTGTCCAGAGAATTGTCAAGCACACCGCCATAAGACCTCTCAGGGAGGGGTACTCCAACCTGATCCTCGTGCCCAAGACCAAAAAGGCCTGTGCAGGGGTATCTAGCTTTCCCACGATAGCCGCCACATAATGGAACGCCCTTCCACCCTACCTAAGAATGATTGAGTCTCACCAAGCCTTCCGCAAAGCAATCAAAACCAAACTCTTCATATGAATACCAACTAACTGCTATCTTATGTCTCCTTAAATCCGTGTATGTATGATTGACTTATGTACCTGCAACTAAGAGACCTTTCGGTCACATGTAACCATCTTAAATCAAAATGTCTGCTACACCTTCATGTAACAGCGCCACGATGCCTTTGGGCTGCATGTGTGCTATACAAATGCAAATAAATAAATAAATAAATAAATAAATAAATAAATAAATAAATAAATGAATAAATAAATAAATAAATAAATACATTGTCAATGTGGGGTACTATGTATATGATGTGTTCTGCTGGTTAATGGATGTTTCTGTGTTGGGTTTACTTTTCAGGTGTCAGGGGATTGGTGTGGTTTGACACACTTGGGTATCCACATGGGAAATCTTCACATACGATGTGTTCAGGACACTGAGTGTCACTTCTTTTCACATGCATGTATTGAGTGCATGTCTCTACTGACACACACACTTACACAATGCACCACCACACATACAGTCACCCATCCATGCCCACACGTGCACACAGATTGCCTTCTCTGCCATGCTCTGTCCCTGCAGGGCATGATCACTTCCAATTTTAGGATTGTGTACATGCGTCACTGGGTAATTTTAGTTGCTTGTTCTTTTTTATATGATGCACAAGGTTTATCCTCAACACAATGGCCTCTCACTGTGCTGTGTGCTGAGCGGTGTGTTGCAGGGGACACAAACAGCACACGGTTTTGGGATTTGTGGATTTGGTTCGCCCAATGTGCATGCCAACAGGCATTCTGTCTTTTGTTGATGGTACCGCTGGTGGCATGCATTTTTGTATTACTTTGTATGTGTGGGAGATTGTTGGTCAGTCATTTCATCTGATTCCATGTCAGGTGTGATTGTCTGAGGCCTGTTTCTATTTATGACTCGTAACTAATTTGTCATGTGTTGTGCTATTGGTTTGCTCTTTTGCTGTTGCATTTCATGTCATGGTGTGGCCAACGAGGGTAATGGGGGTTGGGAGGGTTTGGGTGACTTACCAATGATTTTCATGGCCTGCTTTGCAGGGAGGTGGTGGGATATGGTCACACTGGATGGTTATGTTTAAGTAGCTAGGGATGCACAAAATGTAGCACTTCCATGGAAACATTCTCAGGGTGATAAGGTTGTGACAGTTGGCTGTCTCTTTGTCATCATCGATTGTCACCTGGTAGGTGCCAGGCCTGTGTGTACACCGCAGGGGTGGGAGTTTAGGTGAAAAATGTGCCCAAGCTAGGTCCTGGCTGCCTCGCCATGTGCCCTTTCCCCTCCCATAAGCAGCGCTTGTGCATGTGGTTGGGGATGTGGGGGCACCACCATGTCCACCTGTACGGCCCACCGTATTCCAACATTGTGCAGGACACATGCTGCCACAATGATCCTGCACACTACTGGGGGTGCATATAGTAGCTGGCCGCCAGAGCAGTCAAGGGAGCGGAAGCGTGACTTGAGCACTCCGAATGGGCGCTCCACTATGCCCCTGGTTGCAATATGGGCTGCGGTATATGTTACCTGGGGTGGTGTGGTGGGGATCCATATTGGCATCATCATGTGGGTGCTCAGAGGGTAGGCACTGTCCCCTGGGGAGATGATGATGGTTGTCATTAGTTGGGTTTGTGTATGTGTCTGTGTGTGACATCATTGCATGTGCACAGACATTTCTACTCACCAATGAGTCATGTGTCGCCATGCTTCCCAGCTTCCAGGTCCCGGCTCAGGGCGGACATTCTGTATATGAAACTGTCATGGGTAGACCCAGGATAGTTTGCATAGACAGAGGTGATGATTCCATGGGCATTGCATACAACCTGTACGTTCATGGAATACCAGTGCTTCTGGTCGATGTTCTCAGTGGCCCTATTTATTTATTTATTTATTCACATTTGTATAGCGCACTTGCAGCCCATGGACATCGAGGCGCTGTTACAAGTAGGTGTTGGATTCTTAATTCAGCAGATATGCATGAGACGAGAGGTCTTATGGATACACAATTACAGGCATAGTTACAAGTGAAGAATGATAATAATAATACAGTGACAGAATGCAGTCAGGTACGTTTCATACGTTTCATACAAAGAGCTTGGTTTTAACAGCTTTGCGGAAGGCTTGGTGGGATTCAATCATTCTGATGTGAGGTGGCAGTGCGTTCCAGTGGGTGGCGGCCCGCGTGGGAAAGCTGGCACCACCGGCGCGCACCTTGCGTGATTTGGGCGTGACAATCGTGTTGGAATAGCACGTTCTTAATGGTCTGGTGGCAGAGTGCTTGGTGATTCTTTGGGTCAGGTAGGGTGGAGCAAGTTCATGGAGGCATTTGTGGATGAGGGCGAGTGTTTTGAAAACAATCCTCTCTTTCACCGGAAGCCAGTGTGCCTGTCTTCTGACTTCTGAGATGTGGTCTTTTCTCGCGGTGCCTGTGGCCGCCCTAAGTGCATTATTTTGAACTAGCTGAAGTTTGGCCAGGTTCTTATTGGAGGTCCCAACGAGTAGGGCATTACAGTAGTCCAGCCTAGATCCAATTATTGCCCTGGCAATGGTGAGGCAATTTTGGCGTGACAAGAAAGGTCTGGCAGCGTTGAGGACTTTCGAGTAATAGGCTGAGGAGGAGGCAATGGCATTGACCTGTCTATCCATTGACAAGTCGGAGTCTAGGTAGACTCCGAGTGTCTTCACATGATTGGAGACCTTGATGGGAATGTTGTCAATAGTGAAGGAAGAGTACTGTACACCGAGGTTCCCCAGCGTGGAAGGTGCTCCTATGAGGAGGAGTTCGGTTTTTTCACTATTGAGGCATAGCCAGTTGTCTGCCATCCATGATTGGAAAGTGGAGTAGATGGTGGTAAGAGTTTTAGTATCCGCCAGGTAGTCGCCTGTGAGTGGGATGAGGACCTGGGTGTCATCCGCATAGTTAGTATACGAGATGCCCAGGGAGTCAAGGATGCTGAACAGTGGCCTCGTGAAGAGGTTGTAGAGCGTGGGCGCGATACATGAGCCCTGAGGCACACCGCAGGTGATGTGTCTAGGGGTGGCACAGGCTGAATCGGAGAAGACTTTCATGGCCCTTTCTTGGAGGAAGGAGGAAATCCATTCACAAGCTTTGGGGGAAAAGTTAGCTTGGGTAGCTAGATGGTGACACAAGGTGTTGTGGTCCACCAGGTCAAAGGCGGCGGATAGATCCAGGAGCAGAAGGAGAGCAGGTTTCCCTGCGTCTCTTAGATCGTCCATTTGGTTCTTTAGGCCCTAGGTGGACATAGGGCCACATGGGTGCAATCTATGGCACCGAGCACTTTGGGGAAGTGTGCCACCCTGTAAAAGTCCTGGACCATGGCCTGCCTTTTTCTGGGTGTTCTGGGCATGTATATGTGCCTGCAGACTGAGGGGCGCGCAGTCATGATTGCCAACACTTGGTGTAGACAGCGTGACTGCGTGGGCTATGAGACACCCCCAACTATGGCAGTTGTCCGCTGAAATGACCCAGTAGCCACAAAATGCTGGACATTGAGCACCTTTTCCAAAGGGCTCAGTGCTTGGGAGCACAAAGTGGGTGATGTGAGGTCATCCTCCCACTCAGTGACCAGGTCTATGATGATATGAGGTGGAAATGTAAACCTGCCATCAGGCATCCCAAAAAGGCTGGTCCTGGGCAAAAAATGTGGGGCCTGGCTATTCTCCTCCTCCTGCCGTGTCCCAAGATCACTGCTGCGAGAAATGCAACATTCATCATAGCAGTTTATACGTGTTTGTTGCTTGCGTGCACTTTTATACTGCGCAGGGCTGCTTCCGCCTGCCTTCGTGTGGCAGACGTGTTTATGGCTGTGCGTGTCTTTTGGTGTGCATGGCTTTTCCCTATTTGATTCCATGAATACGTGTTGTTGACGCGTGTGTGGGCGCTCCATGTATTACCCTGCAGTACTTCCCCAGTTACGCCCTCATTTTCATGCGTTGTTTCCCATTCCGCGTGTTCCGCCCCCTTTTTGGTGTATGCGCTACACGTTGTGCGCTTTGGCTTTGAGCGTCGCGCACAGCGTTCGGGATGTCGCAGTGACATGTGCGCCACATGCAGTTTCGGCACAGCTCCCAGGAAAAACACGTGCACAGACTTCCATGAATCGCTTGCGTGCGATTCGCACGCATGCGCTGGATCTTTCTCGCTTGCGCCACCGATTTCGGCGCACAATTATTCCCTGATGCAGCCCCAAGCTGTTTTCCATTTATCACCCTAGGCCAACAGAATCGTAGAGAGGATGAACAGCTTGCTTAAAAGTAAGTTGTCCAAACTGTGTGCTACACTGAAAAGGAACTGGGTGCATTGTCTCCCCTTGGCCTTGCTCAGTTTGAAGACCTAGCCCTGCAAGGACCATCACCTTTTCTCTCATGAGATTTTGATGGGGAAAGGTATGCACACGGCACTAACTCCTGTGCCTAGTGCTTCAGATGCTCACAGGGATGAATCAATCCTGGGGGATGAATTCCATTCATATTTAGCTCAGTTAACAAAATGTATTAAATATCTTTCTCAACAAATTGCGGTCCAAAGAAGTTGAAAACAGCGCTGCATCAGAATCTGCAAGCTTGCCACCATTGCAATTGTTCCCAGATGATAAAGTATATTTGAAAAATGTTGTTCGTAGGTGGAGTGAACCTCGACACAATGGTCCCTACACAGTTGTGTATGCTACTCCCCTCTCTGTTAAAGTGAAAGGACTGCTATATTGGGTGCATTTATAGAATGTTAGAAAAGCACTGCAAGCTTTGCTTCCAACTTTAAGTGTTTTTAAATTCATGTTGTTGTTTGGTGATTTTACTTTTAGTGTTGACCGGATGTACGGTCATTTTTTTATTTTGTTAGAGCTTCATTTTATTTTTTTAACATCTTTTTGAGAGGAATTGTTTGACTTTTAATTCAGATTTTTATTATCTGGGAACAATGTATTATGTATTTTCAAATCACTGTTAATGAACAATGTTAAATATATGTGTTCCAGATGTAATTGTTGTACGACTTTGGTTTCGCCCAGGTGTGGGTTTGCTTTTGGTTTGTTCTTACATATGTCTAGTGAGATTATATGGGTGAATCATATAAAGGGTGGGTGGGAATGTAGTACCTCAAAGGGGTGTACATATGTTCACATTTTGGGCAATTTATTTGAAGCTACAAAACCAAGTAATGAATATTTAACCATGGTGGTGAACTTTAAAGCAAATGAAAATACAAGATACTTTGATATGGAATTTCAAAATGTGAGTGAGAAGGGGGTTGGAGGAGGAAAAGGAGTATGATTAATAGAAATGTGCAGTGTTTGATACAATGTTGAATGTGCACCACCCAGAATTTAATAACATGCAGTATATCTACATGAACTCAATGGGGAAATGGAGGTATAATGGGAATTGTTATGTCTACTCCCTCATCCCCCACGCTTCGGGAGTACCCAAAATGTTTATGCCCCATGAAATATTGCCCTTGAGGCCCAGTGTTTGGTACACTTAGAGCTGTGTCGGTCTGTAGTCTATTTCAAGGGCACAAAGTACAAGTTGTACTAATGGACAAAGACAGAGAAGTGTGCAAAGGATGACAGTGCCCCCAATGTAAGCCACATCCCATGTTATAATTGGAAGGTATGTTGTTTGTATAAAACAGATGGGAGAAGGCGGTAGTGAGCTGTGCGGCATGGAGATTGGCAGGGTTTGGTTAAGAAGCTATATAGAACATTAACAAGTACTTTTTTGCAATTTGGTCTTCGTATATACCTAAACTAACATGGATTGAAATGTGTGAGACTCCATTAAAAGTGCAAACAGGATAGGAAATTCAGTTTTGTTTTAAAGGGCACAGATCTGTTCCAGTAGGCACTAACACCAAGTGTAACAAGACAAACTTCATTCTTGCAAAAGTAAAAGCAGCATTAATGGACACGTATTGGGTATGTGGCCAACAAGCATACCTGCATCTACCACCTTCCCTGTGAGGCACATGTATACTAACCACCTTGCATTCATCTATCCTGGTGGTGCCAGAAGTACACTTTACTATAGCATCTAAACATGATGTGTTGCAATCTATTTCACCCTCTATCCAACCCCTCCATAAATGTGGAAGAAGAGGTGGTCGGTGAAGTCGAGAAGGAAGAGGTTGAATTATCTGTTGGACGAATCCTACAAGTTGCTCAAAGCAATTCCAGATAACTACTGCTGTACACTAAAACTGAAGAGACAGAGAGAAAGGGAGCAGTTAGTTAATGAATGACTAATTAAATAGGGGATGTTGGGATGCATGTCCAGATCGCAGCCCCTCCTAGGTGATTTAGATTGCGAAAAATATACTGAAACATGGAGAGTAAGTACAGGACAGTTTAGGGGGAGCGGGTGCTTTATGGATGGGAATATTTGGTGGGTTGTGGGAAATCACACAGGCAGAACTAACTGGTAACTTTGCAATAACATTCTGTATATACATTATTGATATAACGTGAAGCAGTGTTGCATTTAAGAGTAATCCTTGCATGCCATGCTTGAAGACACAGAACAACAAGGCCTCATCCCTCGCTTGACCATCACATTCCGATTCCCATGCATGGCAGGGAATACACACATACAACCACATCAGTTGGGCAGTTGAATAACGTAGGCAGGAATGTGTGTAGCTGAATAGGCAAAGGGCTGTGGCCCAGTACCAAGGTAATATTCCTGGGAGGTGAGGCAGAGGTCTTGGGCTGCCAAAACACGAACCGAGATTTAAGACGTTAGCGACCCCAGAATGATGGCATCACTATTTGAACTATCAGATGTGCACGGCATTGGGTTCTAAATCCTTTGCAAACTGGAATGATTGATGGGACACTCAGTTTACTCTTGCGGAGGAGAATTGTTAACTGGTAAAATGGAGAACAACATGATCTATGATTTGTGCCACAGAGAACTAAGAGTGATGCCCATACGTTGGGGAAGGCATGACGTGGGAGCCGACATGTCTGGGTTGAGAAAGGGGGTACTTTGTTCACAGGGACAAGCTGACCTCGAAGTTGTCTGCTGAGTTCATGTTGATAACTAGGTGCATATCACTTGGTTGGGATCGAAGGTAGTGTGGTGCCAGTTGAATTTAATGAATTGCTTTGTAGCATTGCAAGATGGACAAGGACGCCACCCACGTCTGATGAGAATAGAAGAGAAGACAGTGGAACCAATTGAAGAATGGCGTTATGTAATTCTAAGCATGTACATAGGCGGTAGCCAATGAGGGTGGGGGATTAATACTGGATATTGACTGCATCACGAGTGATGATTTTTTGTTTCTCACCTGAATCTTGTAATACGGATGGGAGAGAGCTCTATGGCAATGGATTCATAATAACCTGTCAATGTTCCTTTTTGTATAAAAAAAAGAAAGCTCATGTCTTTCTCGAAAAAGGGTGCACTAGCCTTTTTCCCTAGTGGGTTGTATTTTCTTGGTCTGATCGCTAGGGAGTTGCCCTACACAATGCACTGATATATAGATAATCAGTGCATGTCACCACGTACGCTATATAATTGAAACATTATTTATTAAATAGAGCATGCCCAGTGCAACCCTATAACATGGAAGTAAATACTGGCTATAAATCAAATATGGAGATGAACATCATTTTCACTTTTTGTTTCTCACTTTTAATAATACAGTGTTCCTTTTTCGACTTCTTACATGATAAAAAGCTATGCATCATTAGGAAATAGGTCACTTCTGTAAAGGCTTAACTCTGCTTTGCATGCATATGGAAACAGCCACACATTAATTGATCAAGGTGAGGTGACCACATCATCAATACAGAATAATCACATTACACTACAGGGGGAACAAATATCTCAGTGTGACAGCCTGGTACATGTTTTATGCTGTGGATTTCAATGTGTGATATTGTTTTAAAAGCCTGTTTCAGCACATCCGCTCCACAGCTGTCAGTAAGTGGAAATGTATTCTCTGAGTTGACACTGTGTACTGAATATTTCGTTCAGTGCCTGCCTCCATCAAAAGACATGTTATCATTGTTCAACTGTCTGACACTATTTCACTGTGTGTATTTGCATTTATCCAAAATGGCTTCCTGTGAGAAGCTGTCAGGCCTTGCATCCCACCTCAAGGCCCACCACACTGAAATAGTGGCTTGCCTGCTTGCAGCAAAGTTCCAAGGCTTGGGATTGTATGAATGTCAAAGACTTTAGTAAAGCATATATATCACAAGTACGCGCCCATTACTACCGAGAAAATGTACCCTGCCAAAGTTCACTGACTGAAATTCCACCAAAAAGAAAAAAGAACACATTTTTTAAGAAGTGGCAAAGCGGCTCTGTTGCCGTTCAATGAGGGGACATTTTGTGCGGTCGATACGATTACGCATTCTGCTTCATGTCGGCAGATTGGGCTTCTTTTTTGTTTCAGAGTAAATAATTGATGGCAGAGCAGCAATATGTGCGTTTGCTACATTCTGCCTCGCTATGAATATTCAAAGTTAGGATGTCAGTGAACATCGTAAATCCAGGGTCATGGAAGGATCCCATCAGGAGAACTCTTACTTCTGTTTCCTAAAAAAAACAAAAGCATTGAATTTCCTTTCTTTTGTCTGGTATGCTAGACTTCAGAGTTCTTATTTCATTGATTGTTTTTACTTTGTTACATATTTTCTAACACGCGTATATGTACCGATACAGAGCCCAACTTTTGCATCAAGGGGATTGATCCCTGCAACAATCCGACGCATGGTATCAGAAATAGGAAGAGTTAAATGATTTGAGATCACGTGCAGGCCTAACAGACCGCGATCAGAAACCAGTCAGAATAAAACCAAGAGAATGGGACAGCTTGATATCGACTTTATTTCAAATTGATGACATATAGCAATAGCTACGGGGCCAACTAAGCCTAAATCAAACTCAAATACTCCAAGAAACTTGAAGTAATGATCTCTAGCATTAGTTACAAAATCAACAAAGCTTAATATGAGTGTGAACACTGCAGGGGGAATACACACACAGCAGGGATGCTCAGCTAACAGATGAAATTGCCTTGAAGATGACCAGGGGGTCGAAACACGTGTCGGCTGTTTCGATATCAGAATTAAACATATATGTTATAACATACTGAGAGATTTGTACTCCTATATTAGATCTTGAACGGAAGAGAATTAGAGGTTATAGGACAATTATCAGCATCTTATGTATTGATGTAACTTTTAAGGAAGCTTGGGGTTCTTACTTATGCTGACACAGCTGCAAATAACACACTAACAGGATAGGTCATAGCGCACCCATTCTTTGCTTATACCCCAATCTTAGTATACTCGTATATGTACCGATACTTTGCTGTGGGAACGAATTCTATTCAAGGTCACTAAAGGTGAGGGTGGGTATTCTCTGGCAATTGTGACTTTTCGGTACACTGGTGCAGTAGACTTCCAGTGCTTGTGTTTGGAAAGGGTGTGGGGCCCTTTTTTGAAGATGTTATGTTGTTCCCAATTCTATTGGGTTTCTTGGTAAACACTTCCCGAAGAGGACATTTTTTCAAGGCTATTAATATTATCCAGTGGAACTCCCAATGTGTGGCATCATGGTGGGTCTGTGTAGGGTTGAAACAGGTGTTTTATAGCATTGCCCTACATTTCGTTGTGAAACACTTGACCTCACAAACTCAGCTGCTCTGGTCCCAAAAAGAAGGTCATCATGACTAGTTTCCTGAGCAAAGGTCTGGTATAAAATACCCTTCGTGTTATCTATTGAGCTCATACAAGAGAGGTTTAGATGCTCAAGCATCTACTTTATTTTTGGGGAGGACAATCCATTCCTCAGATGCAGAATCAGTCCTTTCCCTCTTTCACATCATTTAGACCAAGCCCTTTAATCGATGTTCAAACCCTCTAAAGAGTGAAGTAGACAAAATGGTCAGGAAACTGTTTCTGGGCTCTGATTTTGGATTGAGAGACTTGGAAAATGGTAAAAATATGAAATTACATGTTGAAAAGATCTACCCCAGTGTGGATGGTATGGTAGCAATAAAGAGGAAACTCTTAGGGCTACACTCAGATTAAGTACAGAACCGGACGCTGCAACAATGTTGGCGTGGGGAGATCATACCCAAAGATGAACGAATGGTATTTGCCATTCAGATATAAAAAATATCCCAGAGAGGGTTCCTTCAACGAACGACAGCCTGTCGGGAACAGTGCATGCTCTTACTTAGCATAGATGATGAACCCACCAGGAAGTGGCAGCCAATGGGGTGAGATAAGGAGGGGCACTTAGTGGATGTGGGTTGTGTATGTTTTATATGTGGGAAACGGGGTGGACCAGGAGTTCAGGGAATCTGGGTGGTGTCCCCTATAGCGCACAAGCAAGGTTGTGGGGGGAGTGTGGTGTATGTGGTGCTTGGAGAAAACTATGTTTACATGAAGTGCCTAAATGGGGATCGGGGAAACAGCCTTGGGAAAAACATCAAAGATCCGAATGGAGCAACCGAATGATGATTGTCAGCGTGAAGCTGACAATACTACAGGTCATGTGCCCTCCTCAGTGGTCATCATGTAGGTCACAATGCATCTATCGAAAGGGGGAAAGAACATTCTTAGGGTGTGGACATTTACATCATCGAAATTAATCTCTCTAATATTTCGGTAATATGCGTAGGTTTATAATTATATATATTCAGTGAAAAAACTTTGTTAAAGGGATGTTATGGTTAATATGCAGTAATGAAAAACCTGTGAAATTCTGTTAAAAAACGTTTGTTAAAGGCACGTTGCTGTTACAAGTAAAACCGAAAAAACCCAGTAATCAGCCAGTTATGGTAAGCTAAGCAACCGTAACTCCCAACACCACTGTGCACTGCTAAGACTAACACTCAGGACATCAAAGATGACATCACACCCTTGTCAACATTAATTTTAAACAATATTTATTCCCCAATTCAAGGAATCTGTAAAACAATTACAAAGCCCTGATGCTTGCAAATGTCTTACCTGCACAAGGCAACCAGCCATGTTTTACCCTATCTGTCTTCAAATCACAGAATTGTTTCACACAATGAGTGATGTGAAGGTATGTATTGAGCTCCATGTAGCTGCTTTGCAAATGGCGTCTAGCGGGACGTTTGCAATAAAAGACAAAGTAGCTCCTGTGTCCCTGGTGGAGTGTGCTCTTGGTGTAAAATGCTGTGTCTTGCTTGCTAGAGAGTAGCAGAGCTGTATGCATCTGACTATCCATCTGGAGATGGTGTTATTGGAAATGCAGTCTCCTTCTCTGCCTGGTGCTGACTAAAATGTGAATGCATTATTACTACACTGTTTTCATGGCAACAAATAAGGCACATCACAGACTTGCTAGAAAAATCAGGTGTATGTGGCAAAGGCATTTACTTTGCAGAATGCACAGAATGAGTGGCTCTGGAATGCAAATGGCCTCTTCCCAGCGACCTGTGAGAAAGGGGACATTAGCACTCCCATTTCACACTTGTGTCCGCCACCAACCCAGTAATAAAAGCTAAGAATTCAATGAAACAAACGTGGGGAATGTCCTGGGGCCTGTGAAGCCTTGCTAGAAATTCAGCATCAAGTAAAAGCCCCTGATAGGTCACAGTTTGCATATGGAAAAAACAACCCTTTTGTTTGTATTTCATAGAGGCACATCTTGTGTTTTACACTTCGAAAAAGCACCCTTTCCCTTGTTTTCTGGGACAAAGATGGGTACCGCACAGCATTTTAAGTGCCACCAATGCAATAAAGTACACCTACTCAGGCCCTCAGAGAACTTTCTAAAAATGATTGAGACCGATCCATCACCCTGCCACCCTCTGAAGGCTACTCCATGCTTAACACCAACCGGCAGTAGTAAGAAGTGTAGGGACAGACTTCCTTTTCATCTCTTTATAAAACATATAAGCTGTGCCATGTGCCTTTTTGTAAAGTTATAAGTGGAAAGAGTATGTATCATGACACTGGACTATACCATTACTATTAGTTTTTCTCACCCTCAGTTGTGGCATTGATTTTCTCTACCTTTTCGGACATCCTCTTTCCCTTGATATGTATTCCATTCCTATTTATGGGGGCAGGCAGTTAATTTGGACTTTAAATACGCTGAGGAGCCATATGCAGCTCCATCTTGGAAAGTACTAAGGAGCTTTTGGTTTGTGTTTGTGGCTATGGCCCTGGATTGGACTATGTGAGAAACCTGAGGGTGTTCTCAATCCTATTCCCCATCGATCCTCTGCGCAGGTGGCCAGGGAAAGGCCATTGCTCTTGGGTCCTGACCCTGGGGGTGGACAAGCGTGGGAAACCGTGGAGGGTTTGTGGGGATTGGGAGTGGGATGTCCTTGGGAGAGACATGGTATCCCCCTTTTCCTACTAATGACCAACCCAACCCTTCTCCCGTCTTCATGGGGTATTATAAACCAACTCCATTGGCTTCCTCATGCATGACTCCAAAAAGTACTGAGATGAGGAAGAGGCAACTGGGAGTAATGAAGACAAGTTGCTTTCACCAATCTGTTAGTGGGACGAGGCAGAGACATGCTACGAACAGTAGATGTCCGGCATGTCCCCTTAATGATGGTCAGGCAGGGCTAATTGTGAACTTGCACATGCAGCCTGTTAAAGGGCTGCAGGTATATAAAAAGACCCACCAAATGAGAGTGAGAGAGGAAGCAGTGACAGGAGCAGTGGTGGTGAAATTGCAGCAGCAGCAGAGAGGCCAAGAGAAACAGCAGGAAGCTGTCTGTGTGGAGCATGCATATGGCTCAGAGAAGAGCAGCCTGGGAACTCAGGCTGTGTGGGACAGAAAGAGCCTTGAAAGGGGAGCCATGCCGGAAGGCTGCCTCTTTTTCCATCGCTGTAAGTGCTTGTTCTGCTGGGGCCATACACCAACCCAGGAGTGCCTGAGGGGCAGGAGGTGGATCCCTGTCACAACAACCAGAAGGCAAGGGAGATCTGCACTGCAGAAACTTGCATAGAAGCACCCAGTGAGTTACTAAGCAAATAGAGACTGGTATGCGAGTGTTTGATCTTATTACCAATGTTACTTTGTGTCGGAAGGGTTGCGTGAATGATGAGACACGTTTTGGAAAGTCTCTGAGTGCTGGACATATTTAAAGGCAAACTACAAAGGCATATCACAACAAATTGAATTGAAAATAACAACAAAGTGACTTATATGAAAACCTTTAAATATTATTGAATGCCCAACTGAAAACAAAGCTTTACAAATACATCTTCACATTCAGAAATACTGCACTTGGAGAAGATTATAATGTATGAAGATTCTAAAGAAATTAAGGTTTACCATTCAAATAAATATACTGCATGCCAAGTTCAAAATGAATGAAACTTAAATTGCAAGCAACGTTCATATACAGTGAATCTACAAAACATGTGTTACATCATAGGAACTAAAGCACATTGAACTCTAAAGTGAATAGAACTTTAACAAAGCCATCAAATCCAATGTGTGTTGTAGCACCTTGAAGCGTCTCTTCTGCTAGATGGAATTACAAATAAAGATCTCAAACAAAATAACCAGACAGACCCAGAAATTATGGAAAAATACTACTTTATTCTCAGTACACTAAAGCAGGGGGAACTGACGAACAACAACCTAATGCTTGTACGCTCACAAACAAACTTGATTATAAAGAGGTTATATACCCCAATATGCATCATTTATGATGTCATCCTACGTGGCAAACTACAAAACCTATTGAACGAAGGATTGGTTAAGGGAATATATGTACCTATGGCATGCATAGGGGTTAGTACTTCATTGCCTGCCCCTTATCTGTAGGGACTGCCTTGAACTACCTCTAAATACGTATTAAACTGGTTATAGCAGGCAAAATGGCAACGGGTTGGTCTATGCAGCATTGTATAGCACAATTGCCCATAGACCCTCAAATTGGTTGGCATGCTCACCCTACCTTGGACTTTCAGCTCATTAGAAGCACGTAAGCAAAACAAAACTCAGGTGCTTGAGTCACGTCAGATTACTTCACACTTTCCAAATAAGTTAATCATCTCTCATCAGTCCAACCATAAGCCAATGTTTCCCATCTGTAGTTTACCTTGTAGCCTGTTCTCTGTTCTGGGACATTCGAGGGAGTGTAAGCACATCACTATTTTCATCCAAGCTTAATGAATAGCTCTTGTTTTCGACTTCTGAATCAAGTGTGAGGAGACTGCAAATGTGTCCATTTCGACCTGCTATTTCTTGCTATTTGTAGGAGCCTTATCCATTGTTAATTGTCCAATACTTGGCTCTTGCAAATGTTTTCATCTTGTTTAATCTAAGAGAAATATGTCTTACGTACATGGCTTATCCATCTGCCTCCCTGTGTGCCTTGCAGTTATTCCTTAAAATAGCACCCTTGATCCCAAACCAACATAGACTCCTCTTTATTCTGCACACAAAACTGTTTCACCAATGTCTCCTGGCTCTGTATCTGTTTCTGAAGTAGCTGGATTGAATCTTTACATGAGCCGACGTCTATTTTCCTATCATGGCCATCCTTGCCACGTTATATTTTCCTCTATAGCAGGCTTCTATATGTCTCATCTATCTTGCGCTACTGCATATTTACACTTATTGGTCAGAAAGTTACTTTATCTTCTTTGTATATGATTACTTTATCAATTTGTACATGCTTCTCTTGTCACCGTATTAACATCGTCACTCTTAAGTATTTTCATATTGTTTCAGTATGTCCTTGTATATCTTCTTCCTGACATCACTCTGCCCTTGTCAGATTTCACTCAGCGTTATATGATGTCCATTGGTGTGTGCTGACATCCTTCACTCTTTCAGTGAATGGGTACATTTGCTATGGTTGCCTAAGTCATATCATCTCTCATAGACCAGATGCAGTGTATAGGGACAACACATGGGGTCCCACATAGAGTTCTTCTCCTGCTGTTCCAGTATGATGACGGTGAGGGGGCGGGAACCAGGGAAAACGCATCCACCTGCTCCTCTACAAATGTGTATTGTAATCCAAGTAATTGCAACTTTGCAGATGAACATTTAAAAGTGCATTAAAGCGAACTATAATTTTCGACCAAGACATTTTGTTGTGCAAAGATTAGCCATATGCAGAGGGTGCAAGTTGGCACAGAACATTAAGAAAATTGAGAAACCTCATCTATCACTACATCATTGAACTGTGTTTCGGAACTTGGGGAAGGGAACCCTGAGTCCATGTTGACCTTATATTACTTTGGAATTTAAGGCAATACTGAAACGTTTGTTAGAAGTGGGGAAAGAAGCTGAAAGAAAGCTGCGAGCTGGACAATGCTCCAAACTTTATGCTGAACACTATTTTGTTGGTTACTGACATCCCTACTTCACATTGTATAGGAGTAGTTGTGAGGGGAGGTATAGGTTTTTGACACAGACAGATTCCTAAATTGAACTTGTGGACTTTGACTTTCCTTGGTTTAGGTTTGGTAGGGATATCTTGCCATAGTATAGGGCAAGATATGCATTTTTCCATCCTGACATTTAAGTTAATAAAAGTGTTTATTTTGAACTTTAAATCTGTTGTCTGTGTCTTACTCCAAGATGCCCTCACAATTCTACCTTAAAATATAAAGCCATTTCATACCATAATTCAGCCCCTGGAGTGATCATTTGGACATTCCATTCACCCCCTGTTCTTTGTATTTGTTTGTATTTTATTTAGATTTATATAGCGTCTAACACCTAAGCACTTTATATGAATTACAAAGCATAATCAAGACAAGTATTTAAAATACATGTCTATTTTGAAGAAGAAAGTAAACTGGATATGAAAAGAGGAGAAAGAAGTGATAGACCGAATGGAGAATGGAAGATAATTGCATAATTTAGGAACCAGGAGTGTTAACTCGGTTTTGAAAGAAAGGCACATTTTACTTATAACAAATCATTTAGACTATATTGTTAAAGAGGGACAAGTAAGATCCAAGGTTCATTCCCGACGTCAACCTTGTCAACCTTGTCACCCCAGCGTACAACTTTATGTGGAAATTAGTTTGATTACTCAAAATATGACTAAGGAGTTACTCCAGAAGATGAATGAAAGAATTGCACTTACACTAGAAAACAAGAACAAGGTGCACAGAGAATTAGAACACTCTATACAAGTTATCAGGGTATGGATAGGGTTGCTAAAGTCAAGATGGGGTATGCTGTGTACCATGGGATGTGGGATACTCACAGTCTACTTTTGAATCTGGGATTTTGGACAGTCAACCGGTTCTGTTCACAAATGATTCTGGTCACCAGATAGCGGACTCTTCTGGCAAACAACAGCTGAGGAAAGGTCTGGTCACTGGATAATCAGTACAGCTGAATGGCGGGGTTGCAGCGGGCATACAGTTAGTGGGCAAGAAGTAGGTCTGGTTTCAGGTTGCTTTCCAAAAGAATACCACAGCTTCACGCTTTGGATATTGAGATTTTTAGTGGGGTTTCAGGATTGAGGCCTTGCTGGGATGGAGAGCCATGCTTTGGCCTTGCAGTGGGATCTGGAATCAGCTATGCGATGGCTTTGCAGTGGGATCTGGAGTCTGTCAAGATGAAGGTAGAAGACCAGGAATGCAGGCACAGGAAATTCAGGAAAGAGTCTGTCCAGAGTTCTGTCTGCTCCCCTTTTTATAGAGCATGGTGACATCATCGAATTATATGGTAGGGCAGGATTAGCTAAGCACGCCTCTAAACAAATGGATTGGTCAGGGGTAATGGTTGATGCCTTGCTCTCAACTGGTTGGGTTTCAACAGCATGATGTCAGATTTATTATGTTAGTTTTACAATATGCAGAACCTCCCACAGTTACTTTAGCTAAAATCCAGTTTTGCCATACATGGCATATTTGTACAGTTGGGGCATCTTAACAAATTACATAAACAGGTTACATATACCCCGCAAAACATGCCAGTCCAAATCTACAGTTTATAAGACTTTGTTTCATCCGCTTAATAGTTTTTCATTGTTTTTTGTGATAAATATTTGGCCTAAAATCCTATAACTTTATACATGTGTGTGGATTAATTCGCTATGGCATCGTGTATACTTTCCTTAGAATACCCAATTCTATGTCATTGCTGTTCCCAATATGGCAGAGAATGCTACAATGTCTTAAATTAAAACCCATGAAATTACATTAAAACGGTTAACTTTTTACATTCCTGCAAAGTCTGGTTGCCAAGATAAAAGTCTGAACAGTTTCTTAATAAAAAAGCTTTTTTAAACCAAATGGTCAACATTGTCCTCCAAATATGGCCATGCCTTTCCAGACTACCCCCCTTATCCCAGGGTTGGCAAGGCATTTTTATTTGAAGCTTCTTGTAGAAGTCACGGGGAGGTGTGATTTTCTTTTTCACATACTCGTGTCCCAGAATGTTTGTAAAGTTTCTTTGTCTTGGTCAGTCAAAGTTTTCCAACTTAGTAATTACAGCCAAGTGTCCTGGAAGTTTATGGTGGTTCCTTTTGCGGGAAGCCTTAGCTTAGCCAGCAGGAAAAATCTGTTCTGGAGCTTGCAAAATACAGCCAATGCAGTTTAATTCCTTATTTTATTTATTTTTATTAAAAATCAGAATAAAGCCTGTTGAATAAGATCACTCATATAAAGTTCACAGCACAAACCCCTTCACATTGCTAGGTAATGTCAGGGCCTTATCCAACATATACTTTTAAATGGGTAGTTTTCTTTATTCACAAAAGTACATTTAAACATGTGGGGCTGCTAGCATTTTCCTTTCAAATTCGGTTTAGGATTCCCTTTGAATTCCCACATTGCTTTGTAGCCAGAGTTAGCTTCTTGTATGCAGCAATGGGTTTAAAACACAGATGCACTGAAATTGACATAGGCCCAGAAAGCCAGGGCTTTTTTGACAGATTGATCTTTGATATTTTGCAGCCCAAAATTAAAGCGTTTCCTGTGTAGCTGAAGTAAAGCTTCTTTTTATTTCTTCAGATCTGAACAACAGCCTGTCATTCTAGGATACTGCTCTTGTTTGCTGGAGCAAAATGTGAAAGTGAATGGGCATGGCATGGTCTCATTAATAAAAATATTGTGATGAGGAATCAGAGGAAAAGAGCATCATAGCGGCATCATTTTTAAATGTAAATACTTCCCTTTTTCAATGGGAACTTTGGGCTTGCAGAAAAGCAGCGCTGCTTTTTCACTCCCCTTATTTTGTACATGTAAGCAACACACTGGCAGACTATTTCAGTGTACCCCCTTGTTCCATCTTGTCCAATATGTGCTTGGCAAGATGGTGCAGCCATCTTTTTGTAGCTGCAAAACACAGTTCTGCCGTGAGGCAGTGGAGCTTACAGGAGCCTGCGCAGCCATTTTGCTGTTTCTGCTGAAGTGCAGCTTTATTATGGAAGGGAGTACGGCTGAGTGGGTCAATGTAGCCCACAGGAGAGAGAAAGAACAGAAGCGTGACTAGGCACAAGGGGGATGGGGACTAGCCAATAACAATTGAGCTTCAGAACGTAAAGATCGAATAGGCTGGTAGCAGAGGACTAAGGATAAGTAAGGAAGAGCCATCGCATATAAAGATTTGAAAGCAAGACAAAGAATGTCACTTCGATTAGCTGCTAAAACTATTATAAATTATAGTAAATAACAGCGAGAAGAGGAAATGCAGGACTGCTTTGCTTAATCCTCACCTTATGAAGGTATATCAGTCCACCGGCCAACAGTCTTTCTTCAACATATAATTCCTTGTTACTTAAGTTAATGGACAATGTTGCCCCTTTGAAATCTTACATTGTAAAATTATGTCTCAGCCAGAATAGTTGGAATACAATTGACTTACATTTGTTCAGTGTCTGCCACAAATAATGCTGAAAAAACACAAGGAAGGACCAGAACTGTAATCAAAGTGTTGACCTTATAGTGGCGAAATACAAATTGGCCACTGTCGAGGCTAAAGAGACCATTTATGCCCAACGCAACACCTTGCCAAAAAATTCTACAAAGTAGCTGTTTAAATTGTTTTACAAGTAAGGAAAGCCATATAATTCTCCACAGATGTAAATATGCCTCAAACTAACTTCTTGTTTCATTTGGGAATTGAAAAGACAAGTATTTGCCTGGTCATGTCCTCAAAGTGATTGAGCAAGTCATATTAAATACCATCCTGTTTTTCAAGTTCATACATGTTACCTCTGAAAAATGTAATGCACGTATCCCTGTAAGTGTTTCTCACACATTATTGTCAATACAAGCAAACATGAGTTAACATGTGGTGTTGTCAAACTTCCCAGAAAGTATGCTATTCCAAAACTGCCTGAGGTTTCCAACGCAGACCATTCACATACATCCGGAAGACTCCAGAGATCAGAGAAATAAGGGTCCAACATAGTAATCACCTTTACAATGACTGTCATAGAGTAAAGGTAGGGTCATAGAACATGCATGTAGATAGAACCTTAATGTTCTGGGAGGAAAGGTTTATATATATTTTTAATTTTATCTTTAGCCATATGATCAAAGGACCAATCAATCACCTCTATTTCTGGTGCCGAAAATGCATGTAGCCAGTTACAACAATGAATGACAGCCTGCCGTGACTGCCAAGTAGCCTCACGCCATGCATGACACCTTCTACCAGTCTTGGATTTACTTACTGGAACTTGAGTGCCCTCAGTAGTAATTGTCACAAATGAAACTACGTTATGTGCCAGCCTGTAAAGATAAAGTCAGGAGTAATTCTAAATCATTAACGCTGAATGTCTTTTGTTTGCTGCAAGAACTGAATCGACAGAAGGTGCATGGGTAAATGTGGATGGTCTACGAGTAAGCTGTCAATCAGCAGGATACACTGCATGGTGATCAGTCATCAGATAGATCAGGAATCATTAGTATTAAAAAGGCTTTCCTTTTGTAAAATAAAATGCACTGGTTTATAGGGTTCCTAAATGGGAAAAA
The DNA here is from genome assembly GCF_040938575.1 of Ambystoma mexicanum. Lineage (NCBI taxonomy): Eukaryota > Metazoa > Chordata > Amphibia > Caudata > Ambystomatidae > Ambystoma > Ambystoma mexicanum. The sequence goes on along the minus strand of NC_090929.1, from coordinate 1,577,656,695 downwards.
AAAACTATAAGGCTAATACAATTAGTGCAGCAGTTACCATCAATTTCCACAATGGCAGGAATCCAGAGTAGCAATCAGTGCTAACCCTTGCATCCACTAAGAGCAATGCCTGTCTCTGTCAATCATCTGTGACATCCATTTCATTTATTAACACTCAGGTCCAGTTAAAGCAGTGCCCCTTTCACAACACTTGATGAGGCTAATCAAGAGAGTATGTGCAATGGGATCAATGATGAAAGCTGATCCTGTAACTGATGAGGGTTCACTCTGTTAGTCACGTGAGAAACCAACAGTGAGTTTGGATGAATGATTCAGCCACGGACACTGATTAATCAAAACACAGGACTGGGGTTGACTATGAGTACTGCTACTGATGAATGGGTTACTGGCACACATGGTGAGCATTCATATATTGGCTAAGAATATCGCAGGCTGCTTATCTTCTGCAGAAGGGACCTGACCTAACAGTTCAGGCTGAGCTGAACTGCCTCTTCCTGGCTGGGGCCATGCATGATTTTTTATATGGTATTTCTCCTTTAAAAACAAGGCAGTCCCAAAAATTATAGTTTGGTGGTTTGCTTAAACCAATGCCAGTGGTTATGATTTGTTAGCTATATGATGACACAAGGGAATATGCTCTGAGTACATGGTCAGCAGCCCCTTAGTGAGAACCTTTCCGTTTAAAGCAAGTACCTGGCATAAAGAATGGCATGGACCTGGAATACCAGAGGAGTACCAGGGTACATTATGGCATTACTCTGGCACGTGATGCTAATACCTGCCATCTGTTTGGAATGCCGGAGGAAGTCCAGGTACTGACGCTAAATGCATGTATGTTCAGTATGTGGGCAGGTTCTTCCGCGACATGGCAGGTATTGAAATTGGACTGTAATTACTCAGATAATGTACCGTGAAATATGACAGCACATGTGGTAGGAACATGTGGCTTTATGTTGGCAATACTTTAATATGGTGTTGTTAGATAATGCCCCATTTATATATTAATCAAACAGAAGAGCCATACACTAACAAGTATATGAATCACACACTGCAAAATCCAAACTGGACACTCAAAAACACACTCCAGACTGCACCTTCATCCACTCTCTATTCGTACATAAGTACACACGTTGCACAACATTTGTATCTAAAACAAACCAGTACATTTGGCTTTGTCACTGTGGTCCAGTCCTTTAAGAGGAGGTAGACCAATTCGAATCAAGTTACTAGATCAAATTAAATATACGTCAGACCGTTGCATAATTGGCCTATTAAATGTAAGAACACCTGTGAAGAATCCCAGTTATAACGCAGGTTTATTAGTAGGAGAAATGCAACTTGTTTGGCTCTGCCTTAAAATGGACCATTGTCAAACTGTGTGTCTCATCGAATGAGAAAATGCTGGCGAAAATTAAACTTGACAAAAAAGAGGTTGGAGGGATGTACAGTACATTATAATAATAATAATAATTTCGCATTTATATAGTGCTGCGAACCCTCAGGTATCTGAGTGCTGCTTATTATTACGCATGGTGTGTGGTGCTCATTGATCGACCTCGGAAAGATGAAAGGCTGAGTTTGGCCCTGCCAGGATTCGAACCTGCGTTAGCAAGCTCTGCACGGATGTCAAAGTGAGCGCTATATTATGGTATTATCATGAAATCAACTCGTTCACCTGAAATGGGAAAATAGGATGGTCCATTTGAGCCAAGTCACACATTGCACAATGTCACATAGAAGCCATCTCTGGAAGTTCACGCTCCAGTTCTGAGCCCCATCAGCAAGGCTCTTGTGGTGAAAGGTTTTTTTTCCAAGCCTTTTCAAAGCACCATAACTTTTTGGTTGTTTTGTAAGTATGCCTCAATGCTCCAACCATAAGGGTAACAGGACTATACTGCACAGATGAACTTAATAATGGTGAAACCAGTCATGTAGTTGTCCTGACAGCCACGCAAAATATCTGCCTTAGGTTAATTAAGCTATGTATGAAGTAGCACTGCCCTCTAAGAGAAAGACCATTTCCTGGAGAAAAAAGGCTTGCATTTAGGCTCATTTGCATACCCACAATGTCATGTTGATGTGCCTGGTGTTTTGTGTGTGTATATATATATATATATATATATATATATATATATATTACATATTACATGGACGCGGTAGCGTCCATGTAGTTATGGTTAAGTTGGTGTTTCCATAGGAAGAGCATTTTTTGGGTGGCTTATAACTTCGCTCCCTCTGGACGAATCCTCACCAAACTTTGCAAAAAAAGTATATGGCCCACTCTGAATTTTGTGCAAAGTTTGGAGAGGTTTGGTCCAGGTGGGACAAAGTTATAGGGGGGTGTCCCAAAACTTTTGTTTTTTCCCATAGACATAATGGGAAAAAACTTTGCGCACGCCTACAGCCCAAACCGCTGGACGGATTTACACCAAATTTGCGGCAGGAGTGGGGGCTTGCTCCCGAAAGCGTGCTTTTGGACATTTGGTGTAAATCCGTCCAGTAGTTTTTTTTTAAATGACCAAAATCTAACGCAAAAAAATTAGTGATATCTCCATTCGCTCTGCGGACAGACTTCCCGGTTCGCTCCGCGGACAGTGCCCTGATTGGCCGAGCGGCTTGCGTGATGTCCACGGACATGCAACGTGTTCGCTGATTGGACAGCGTGGTGCATGAAGCGCGTCAGATTTTCTGTGGCGTCCGCCAACTTGCATTCGCGGATGACCACAGACAGCGCGGTGAAACTTGGATTAAAAATTGTATTTAGTGGAGTGAGTTGGTGTGTAAGAGTGTTTGGGGCGGGTTCAATGTTCTGTTTTTTTTATGTGCTAGACACTTTTGTTGTGGTCGATTTTTCTGCGGACAACACGGCTGTTCTGAAATGTTCGTAAATAAACAGAATGGATTTGGTGTCAAGTTGAAAGTGTTCTAAGAAGACTTGTGGGGTCCTGGAATGTTTGCAGGGGGTGTCCTGAAGACGTTGTCTGTATTGTTCGCTGTCAAGCTGAAAGTGTTCTAAGAACACTCGCGGTGTCCTGAAATGTTCATACATAAAGAAAATGGGGGTGTTCTGAGGACGTTCTCTGTATTGTGTGCCTGCTTAGCTGTATCCAATGAGGGAATGGCACAGAGAATGAAGTGGAAATGGTAGAAGGGCTGTCTAAGAGTTACGCGGTACACGGACAGGGCGTGCTACATCCAGGGTTTTCCAGCAAATCCAGCATGGAAAGAAGACTGTAGGGATCAGCCAATCAGATGTTGAGGTTGTGGATTTGTGTTCAAAGAGACTGTGTGTAGTGAAGATGGCAGAAGTGGAGAAAGTCAGGGTGTTGGTGCTTGGAGATATGTTTGTGCATGGTTTACAACAGTATGCTCAATGCAGGCATGTAGCAAAGAATTTTGATGTTAAAGGAGTGGAGGTGGTGTGGCGCACTGTGCCTGATTGCAATGTACAGGGAATTGTACAAGTTTGTGAAGATATGGGCAGGATGAACAGTCCCCATGTGGTAGTTTTGCACTATGGTGCTTTCCATTTGGGCTATGTCAGTGCTCCTACTTTGTTGGCAGATTTGGAACACTTGGTTCAAGCAGTAATGAACATCCTTCCAAATGCCAAAGTAATTTTTTCTGGATTAGTACCTAGGGCAATATGGGACAATAGTTCTGTTTTTTTTCCTCAGCAAAACAATGCTAGGTGTGTAATCAACCGAGGCATGTGTGACTTCATGCTTAGAGCTGGTATGTTCTTCTGTAATAATGAGAATATTGATTCCAGTAATGCTGTTTATTTTAAAGAAGATGACATTTCCTTATCTTTTATGGGAAATGCCATTCTGTTTTGGAATGTAAGGGTTGCTTTGGAGAAGGTTATGTGAAGATTTTAGGAGTAAAGTAAGAAAAAAAAATACAAAATAGCAGGTGTCTGTCAAGCATCTGCAAAAAAAAAAAAAAAAGGCTCTTTTCAGAGCCAACCTCAAAGGGGAAATAGGGCACACTATTTAAATTTACATTCACCACGTTCAGATTTTCGATATGTCCGTGGACATGGCGGTAGTCCGCGGACATCGAAATCACGAGCTAGGGGTTCAGTATGTTCTATGTTAAATGTATATAAAGTCAGGGATATTATGGTTAAGTTGTGCTACTAAAAACATGAAATTCAGTAAAAAAAACTTTGTTAAAGGGACGTTATGGTTAAGTTGCGCTAATAAAAACCTATGAAATTCAATGAAAAAACTTTGTTAAAAGGGACATTATGGTTAAGTTGCGCTACTAAAAACCTATGAAATTCAGTAAAAAAACTTTGTTAATGGGACGTTATGGTTCAAAGTAAAACCGAAAAACCCCTGAAATTCGGCAGTTATGGTAAGATAAGCAACCATAACTCGCGCCACCGTGCACTGCTAACACTAACACCCAGGACATCAAAGATGACATCAAAAATGTCATTGATGACATCACTGATGACATCACATGGCTGGCTCTCCATTTTTTTCCTTTACTGACATATCTAAGCCACATAGTTTTCTTCAGTAACAGTCAGGAAGTTAAAATTGAAAAGGTACTATCTTTGTAGACTTAGGGTCAAGTCATATCATATGAAACATATATATAGCAGAAGACAAAGGCTTGAAAGAGAGCAATCCTTTCTGTGCATGAAGATAATCATTAGAGTTATCAGCACTTTCTCATAGTTTTATTTTTATTACTATACCTTCCCTGTATATGCTCATATTTGTATACATTGTACTCACACTCCTTTCCTTAGGGTTCACTGACATCATTTGATAGACATACATACAGTAAGTAGCAGCTTTGAAACAGAGCAATGATTTCACTGCATAAAGACAATCAGTTAGGTTATGAACTCTTTCTGCTACTACTTCTGCTTTTTTGCTTACTTCTCTGTCCCTGTATATACTCATATTTGTATGTGTTGTTGTCTCTTTGTGTTTTGTCTGTAATAATGTAATTATGTATTAAGTTTTATTAGCTACTTATTACATGTTTCACAGTACGCAAAACTCTAATAAGAAAGCAGTCATCATTTCATTATTCTACATGGCAAGATTATGAATATTGCACCTTCATCATGTATACTGCACACACTGCCTAAGTTTCTGCATGAGTTGCTTAGTATACTGGATAGAACTTCATAATAGAATGCTATTTATATCAATGCATTGCTTAATGCACTAATTAGCTCATGATATTTATTCAAATGATCCTTGACACTTTTTTGTCAACATTATAAGAATCCCTCCTACAGATTTTTCATGAAAAGTAAATACATATGTGATGTCATCAGTGATGTCATCAATGACATTTGTGATGTCATCTTTGATGTCCTGGGTGTTAGTGTTAGCAGTGCACGGTGGCGCAAGTTATGGTTGCTTATCTTACCATAAGTGCCGAATTTCAGGGTTTTTTCGGTTTTACTTTGAACCGTAACGTCCCTTTAACAAAGTTTTTTTACTGAATTTGAAAGGTTTTTAGTAGCGCAAGTTAACCATAACGTCCCATTTAACAAAGTTTTTTCATTGAATATATATATATAAATATATATATTATACAACCCACGATAGTGGCCGTGCAGTAGTGGTTAAGTTGAAAATCCCATAGGAAGAGCACTTTTTGGGCGGCTTATAACTTCACTCCCCATGAACGAATCCACACCAAACCTTGCAAAAAAGTATATGGCCCACTCTGAATTTGTTTGCAAAGTTTGGTGAGGTTTGGTCCAGAGGGGCAAAGTTATAGGGGGGTCTCAAAATGTCTTTAGAGTGAATGGGGAAAAAACTTTGCTCATGCCTACAGCCCAAGCCGCTGGACGGATTTTCGCTAAATTTGCGGCAGGAGCAGCGGCTTGGTCCGAAAGCATGCTTTTGTAAATGTGGTGGAAATCTGTCCAGTTGTTTTTTTTTAAATGACCAAAAAGTAGGTGTAAAAAAATGTGTGATATCTATGTCCGCTCCGCTGACACATTTCCCTGTTTACTCTGCGGACAGGACACCGATTGGCTAATCGGCTTGTGTCATGTCCATGGAAATACAACGTGTTCGCTGATTGGCTGGTATGAAACGTGAGGTTCGTCCTGTTGTTTTGATGCATCCGCCATCTTGGATCCGCGGCCATCCGAGGACAGCGCGGCAATGAACGGGGGGAAAATACAACTTTGGGGAGTGTGTTAGTGTGTAAGAGTGCTTGGGGGCTTGGGGGAGTAAGAGATGGGTCAAATGCTGTATTTGTTTAGGTGGCAGGCGCCCCTGATGTGTTTGTCATGTCCCCGGTCACTGCGGCTGTCCGCGGACATAAAACATGCCCATAAAGTATGACCTTCGGCCATGCACCCAAGACTCTAGGCTCTGGCTACAACCACCGCAGCATAACACACCCATAGAATCAAACATCCATCAAATATCCACAAATCTATAGATTGTGTACTGTTTGATTTGTATAGTTTGTATGTTAAGTTTTGGCTACGTCATGTAATTAAGATTGTAGAGTTTGGTAACAAGCACTGCAATATAACATATCCATGGAAGTAAACATTTTGAATTGTGGTGTATGGTTAGATGTTTGCTTCAATGGTTGTGTTATGGAGCAGTGTTTGTGAGTTGAATTATAATATACTTACTGTTTGATTTGTTTGTGATTGGATATACTTTTTCATGACTTGGGTAACTGGAGCAGATATTCTTTTTCAATTTCTATGATCAAAGAAAAGATCATGTTAGTGTAGGTAGTTTATAATGAGTTATTGCATTGCATAATAGGCATTTCTGCATTATTTCGACCCTCATATTTAGTAGTTTACAAACCAGTGTACTGTGCAATTTGCTCAGTTTCTGTGTTCGTTTTTTTAAATCACTGGGTTTGTGGGAAAAAATATCCAAGCTGGATTAATAAAAAAACCTTTTTTTGTTATGGTACAATACATTTCTTTCTTTCTTTTCAGTGTGTATTTGTTGTTTCTGGCTAATGTTCTATCTGTTGGCTTGTTGCAGATTGTTAGATATCTGTTGGCGTATTCTAACTGGTTATAGTTTTTTATTTATATTTTCAAGTTGCTCATTTATCTGTTGGGTTGTTGAAGATTTTTGGGGCTGTTAAATACTTGTTGACGTATTCTAACTGTTTATTTTTTCTTGATTTATCTGTTTGATTATTGCAGAATCTTGGGGCAGTTAGATATCTGTTAGCGTATTGTAACTGGTTATAGTCTTTTATTTATATTTTAAAGCTACTTCTCTATCTGTTGGGTTGTTGTAGATTTTTGGGGCAGTTAGATACCTGTTGGCGCATTCTAACTGTTTATTTCTTCTTATATTTTAGTGGTATTGATTTATCTGTTTGGTTGATGCAAAATCTTGGGGCAGTTAGATACCTGTTGGTGTTTTCTAACTATTTATTTCTTCTTATAATTTAGTGGTATTGATTTATCTGTTTGGTTGTTGCAGAATCTTGGGGCAGTTAGATACCTGTAGGCGTATTCTAATTGTTTATAGTTTTCTAATTGAAGTTTAATCATTGTTTATGTACATATTAGTTATTACATTTTGGTTTTAAGAATGTTGAAAAAGTGTTTATAAGATTTGCTGGTAATCTCTGCTTCAGAGTAATGGTATTATCATTACATTCGAACCATCCACAATTTTTTATTTATATATGCAGTGTAGTGACCTGCATTGGTCGTGGCTCCTGTGTGGTAGATTATATCTATCGTTGTGAAGGTTTTCTTACCAAGTTATACTTGACCATGCGTGAATCCAGTCAGCTTGCAGTTGTTTTTGTACCATCTGCATTGTAACGTAGAAACATTAATATTACGTATTTACTATGTGTTTGTATTTGTAAGGTGGAGCAATTGTCTGAACTGCAGGTAGTACATAATCTGCCATGGTTTGCATTTTGTACAAGTTGCTGAAATTGAACGGATTCACAGTTAGGTATGGATACATACACGAAACGTTCTTTATGGATTTGTTCCTGTGCCATATTGTTGCAGAGAGTGCATGTATGTTTCCACATGTATGAAATCTGAAATATTTCATTTATAGGTATGTTTTTGTTTTCCAGTACTTGTAGTAAGTACATTAGAAATTCTTTTGGATCTTCTTGTGAGTTTATAGTGAATTTCAGCATTCCAGCGCAGGGGTCCAATTCTTGTCTTATTCCATGAACACTGTATGTGTTGTCAGGATTGTTGCTTTCATTTCTATGAAGGACCAACATTTGCAAACACAATTGGTCTGCATTGTGTAAGTAAATGTTGTCAACAATTGGTGGCAATTGGAATAGAATATTTATTGCTACATTTGCGTAGCAATTTACACCAGTTATATTTGAAAATTTGAATGGACCAGATAGTTCTGTGTCCAAGTCATTTCTTTGGAGTGTGTGTTGCTTACTTGAAGAAGTACCTGAGTTACTTTGAGTAGTAGATTCTTCTTTGGCTGTAGTAATTGATGAAGTGTTAGCTTCTTTTACTCTCTTTGGAGGATTTGCAGTGAGGTCCTGTTGCATTTCTGTTTGAAGTAGTTTTCTTTCACAACGTTTTGCTTTTTGTGGAAAAGGATAGGTTTTTAGATGGGGTGTATAGTGAACGTAGTCTATTGTATTCTAAAATGCAAGGAATATCAGCGTTTACTTTACTTGCATCAAAATTGATTCGAAATAGACCATCAAGTGTACGTAAGCATGATAGGGCTACGTAGATCATGCCTTCTTTAAAGACTGTGTTCCCAATATCTATCAATGCTTTATTTAGGGTAAGACCTAGTGATTTGTGAATGGTGACTGCGTATGCTATAGTTACATACATGTCTTTGAAAAGAAGGAATCAAGCTGTTGAGCATCCTATACTTTTTACTTCTGAGAGTTTGTCAAACAGGGCTGGGTATGGTGGTTAATCTGTTAACACTCAATGCATTAAAATCACAGGCCTAGACCCTAAAACAACCCTTTTATCTTGCCTTTGTCGACCTCCATTCTGCCTTTGATTCTGTGTCTCGAGTGAAACTATTTGACAAGCTTCAAGCTGCAAAATGTCCTGCCACCTTGTGTGATATCATTTTCGGCCTGCATTCACTGACATCAATAAAGGTGAGGTTGTCAGTAATGGGTCTCTTATCGGCAGCAATTTGTACCTCAAGAGGGCTGAAGCAGGGATATATCCTTGCTTCGGCCCTATTCAACTTTTTCATCCATGATGTGATGCAGGCTTTTATTCAGGTGCAATCAGATCTTCAAAAGATGAATGGTGTAACAATCAAGGCATTGTGGTATTCTGATGACCTGGTGTTAATTTCTAAAACTCCCATAGGTCACCAACTTTTGTTGTCATCACTTAGTTCATATATGGATGCTAATGAACTGGTGCTTAACATGAAAAAAACACAGATAGTGTATTATGCACTGAAAATGCCTAGAAGGGTAAAGATGGATTGGAAGATCAAAAATGCTAGTGTTGAGGTGGTTGAGAATTATATGTATTTGGGGGTTCTGGTTGACGGTTCTGTGCAAACTGACTCACAGTTGAGGTCTCTTGAATGTAAACTAATCTCAGCAATTTCGCAGACAAGATTGATACTATACAAGTATGGTAAATTTTCAATTAGCTGTGCAATTGTTTATTGGCGACAGAAAGTGCTGCCGAAAATACTTTATGGCTTGGAGACGAAATACATAATCAAAACATCCTTTCTAAATAAATTAGAAGCTAAATTTTGGCGGGCAGTTCTACATTTGCCTCAGTGTGTACCAGGTCCATGGCTGAGACATGAGTTGGGCCTTACCACTATACGCCCTTTTTCGCAAATTTCTAATATATACACGGACAGATGATATCTTGGCAACTCTTTCTGTCTATATGTTAACATCGTCTCATAGGTTTGTGGGCACTTGGTCAGAACATATTATGAAAACCCTCACAAAGGAAGATGTGAGTATTGAGACTCTCGTCATGAACCCAACTAGAGCTAAAGATAAAATCTTTAAGAGGGTTTGGATTATAACCAGAAACCTGTCTTGGCGATAAAGATTTCGATGTGAATGCATTTACAAACAAAAAATTAAGAGATTTGGAAAGTTACTTGTTTAGAGCTCCCTCACTTCAGGTACGATCTTGTATTCTGCGCCTCCGTTTTAATCTAATCCCCACTAGGGATGTGTTATCAAGAAGACATCTCCTTAATGGAGAAGTGAACTTTTGTAGATTTTGTGCGGATTTAACTATTAAGGAGACTTTGAAACATCTAATAGTGGAATGTCCAGCATTGATAGATCTAAGAGCCAAATTCTTTTGGAAACATTTCACTTTTTTTGGCTGGATGGCCCCAGAGCACAGATGGCCAACTATCCTCTCTACAAAAATCATCAGTATCCGCATTGCAACATTTAACTTCTTGAATGCTTTAAATCTGAATGTGGATCTAGTGTCAATCTTAACTTAAAAGTTTATGAGCGGTGAGGATATTAGCAAAATAAATGTAAGTGGATCCAGTTTTCATAGTTATAATGTAACGCAGTCAGTTTTGTCTGAGGAAAATCTATTAAGTTTTGCTCTTTTTCGAAGGTCTTATGAACCTGCTAGACTGTTATTACAATTTATTCATGCATAGGAATGAGTTCTAATGGTGAATTTTTAATTCAATTTTTATAACATGTAAATATTCTTATGTGCATATGTAGGTGTCTATTAGTTTTCGGTAGATCACCTCCTTCTATTTTATCTTGATTATGTTAATTGATTATTCCTATGCTTGTTTTATTTTGTGACTGATCTGGGTGCGTTGTTTCCTTACGTTGAGAGCTTAATTGTTGTTTTGTATTGTTGTTGTTTTTGTATATTTGGAATATTGTACATTTGGAATTTTGTACATTTGGTGTTTCCTTTTCCTCACAAAAGATTGATATATTTTTTTTTTTTTTGTATTTTGTAAAATGTTAATGAAATGTTCAATTTGATAAAAGTTGAGTTTCTCAGCTAAATTCAATAAAAACATTAAAAAAAATATTGACAAACTGAATGTTGTTGTCACGTGGGTATGTTTGAAAGCCAACAACTGTACCAAGTGCTCCATTAACTAGTCCTTGCTCCACGTCAAGATTACGTTTAAGCATTACTCTACAGTTTAAATATAATTGTAATATTTTCTCCAAACCAGCTGTGTTGGAGATAGAGTTTTCTAAGGTATTAAGTCTTCTAGTGGCTTGTTGACAAATGGGTAGTGTCATACCAGGTACGTCCAGTTTGTCTGTGGAGCAAATTTCAATTATTGGTTGCATTTCTTTTTTCAACATTGTTTTATTGAATTTGGAACAGCTTGCAAGACTTGGCATCAAGGACATACAATTGACATTTTTGTGTGCTAATTGTTGCATGACATCAGTAACACATGAGTTATGGCCATAGAGTGCATGAATGTGCCGGGTTTTTAATATTCTTGTGCTTCTTGAGATAGTACACCAACTCTAATACTTTTTAAAATGTTGGCGTATGTGAGGTCTGCAGACTGGCGCATGTTTTATGTTAATTCTCTGTATTGGAAATGTTGCCAAAGGTTGACATTTCTATGCTGCCAACAGTTTTACGGCAGAGTTTGTGTCCTAGGTTCTAAAAATAGGTTCACCTTTCACTGGTGTCATTTGAAGAAGATCTCCGAAAACAATAATGGCGGTAATTCTTAGAAATCAGCACACAAGTGGTGCACGCGGCTGGCGCACAGTGTGCACGTGCGTCAGTCTGCGCCAGCCCCGTGCGCCAAAATCAATTTCTGCGCACAGCATATTCATGGAATCTAACATCCATAACGAGCCGTGGCACAGCAAACCTGCAGCAGCGGCAGTTACGCCCCCAACCCTGCCCCGTGCGCCATGAACAGCACACAAATCCCGTACATGGCGCACAGGCCAGTGGACCAGCATACAGCCCCCCAACCACGAAAATGTCTGTAAAACTCCCTGCACACCCCTCCAAATACACAAACCCCGCTCGCAGTGGGGTGCGCATGGAGAATCACACATGACAGGCCTTGTGTGAGAGGGGTACGTGTATTTCAGGGGTGCGCGTGGAGAATCACATGCGACAGACCTTGTGTGAGCGGGGTACGTGTATTTCGGCGGTGCGCGTGGAGAATCACACGTGACAGGCCATGTGCGAGTGGGGTACATGTATTTCGGGGGTGCGTGTGGAGAATCACACGCAACAGACCTTGTGCGAGTGGGGTGCGTGTATTTCAGGGGTGCACGTGGAGAATCACATGCGATAGGCCCTGTGGAGCGGGGTAGGTGTATTTCGGGGGTGCGTGTGGAGAATCACACGCGACGGCCTTGTGCGAGCGGGGCACATGTATTTCGGGGGTGCGCGTGGAGAATCACACACCACAGGCCCTGTGTGAGCGGGGTACCTGTATTTTTCGGGGGTGCGCGTGGAGAATCACACGCGACAGGCCCTGTGTGAGCAGGGTACGTGTATTTCGGGGGTGCGTGTGGAGAATCACACGCGACAGGCCTTGTGCGAGTGGGGTATGTGTATTTCAGTGGTTGCGCATGGAGAATCACACGCAATAGGCCCTGTGCGAGCAGGGTACATGAATTTCGGGGGTGCGCATGGAGAATCACACGTGATAGGCCTTGTGTGAGTGGGTTATGTGTATTTCGGGGGTGAGCGTGGAGAATCACACGCGATAGGCCTTGTGCAAGCGGGGTACGTGTATTCTGAGGGGTGCGCTGGGAGTTCCAAATGTGATTTTGCACTGTGTGTCCTCCCAGGTGTGCCCTGTAACCCCTCCCCAGCCCCTGCAGCCAGCCCACACCACAGGGGACTACCCTGCACCCCTGGTCATGTCTCGTAGGCAGCCCATCCACCCTGGCCATGCCCCCCAGCCAGCCCACATGTCACCATGCACCAGTGAGCACTGAGTCATGTCCCCCTGCACCCTCACCCACCCTGCATTGACGGGCACCTGCCAGCAGGCCCCTACACATGTCCCCCTGCACCCCCACCCACACTGCATTGAGGGGCACCTGCCAGCAGGCCCCGACACAAGTCCCCCTGCACCTCCTCCCACCCAGCATTGATGGGCACCTGCCAGCAGGCCCCGACACATGTCCCCATGCACTCCCACCTACCCTGCATTGCCTGGCACCTGCCAGCAGACCCCGACACATGTCCCTACCCAACATGTCATAACGATGCACAGTCATGGGCCTCATGTCCACCAAAATCCCACTGCACGCCACCCCAGTCCTGAGACACAATCAAGTTTCCCATCCACCCCCCACTGAAAGGCCTATTTCTTGTCACAAACAAAAAGTCAACTATGCACATCAACACATGTCCGTCACACACACTGTGTGCCAGTGATTGTGCAAACCCACATTGTGACATGCAGTAAACCAATGAGCGAATACCACACATTCAAATAAGAAATCAAAATGTATTGTGCACAAAATTAAGCAAATGGAATCAAAGCATGAAAATAATATTAATCAAAAAAAAGAATGCATGTCCAAAAAGGAAAACAAAAATTATTAAGTCACAATCCAAAGTCATCCAAAATAAAGTCAGTGAAAACTCCTTCTCCACCAAAACAAATCCAAAGGAAACCTAAATTTTAAAAGCCATTGATCCATGGTGAAGTAAAATAATATTTTTGCAGAAATCCACAGTCCAACTATGTACAGAGATTGAAACCAGGGTCCATGAGCCCAACAAATGAAATGAAAACTAAAAAAATAACCTATCTAATATAGAACTATATACAGGAATGTGGGGCATTGTCCAAGCATCCCAAAAGAAAAAAAAAAGATAAAGGAAACCTAACACGGACTAACTATATACAATGGCGGCGGGCAAGTCCTATGGCTCACTCTGTGATGTTGTGGTATAATCAAACTCCATGTCATTCTCCTGGAGGCGGGCCTCTGCCCTGGCCCCGAGGTCTCGCAGGGATGCATCATGGCCTGTTCCAACTCCCTGCGAGTTGCCTCGAGGCATTCAGCCCCCCTCAACGCCCGACGCATGGAGAACCCTGCCCTGACCATGGTGAGCCACGCCTCTTCCACCCACCGCCGCTCCGCATCTATGTGCTGGCCCAACCGCAGCCACACGGAAGACACATCCATTCCAGGGTCCTCCTGCCCTCTGGCCGATGCCTGCCCCTCTGATGTTCATGGCCCCGAGCCATCATTGCTCCCACCTAGAGCCTGTTGCTGCTGTCCATGTGCCCTGTCCGATGATGCCTGCACATCCTCCATCTGCTGGTCCCCAGTTGTTTGGGTGTCCACCCCTGCTGGACCGCCGACTCCCGACTGTGGCAGGGATGGGATCTCCACCAAGCTGGCTGTATTGGTCAGGCCAGGTCCACAGGGGGCCCTGGTGGAATCTGAGCCAGAAGACGGCAGGGAGAATGACTGGCAGATAGTCTCCACAGAGGAGGAGAGGCCAGCCAGAGTGCGCGACACATGTAGGAACCCACTGACCATGGCCCCTCCCAACTGTGCCACGTTGCCATGCAGATCTTCGTGATAGCGTGCGTGGTCCCCCCAGGAAGCACGCACGTCATCACAAATGACACACGTGCGCAACACGACACCAATCAGGACGGAGCCCATACGGTCATGGGACTCCTCGTCTGCAGGTAGTGGAGAGCCAGATGACATGGGCCTCCCCGCTACCTGCGGACGAGCCTGGGATGGGGCATCCCTGCTGGTGCATGGTGGTGCAGTCACAGGGTCAGGGACAGTGACATGCTCAGGCCCCTCCGCGGTGACCTGTGCTGCCTCCTGACCCTGGCCTGCACTACTTGCACCAGTGGTACTACCCCCACCAGGCCCCATGTGCGGCTCAGTAGCGGGCTCCTCCTCCTCTGTGGAGACCGCCAACCTGGATGTCTCTGCACCGTCTTCCGACATTGCAAACCCCTGTGGGGGCTCACCCGGCCCTTCCGCTACAGCCATAGTGGCAGACGCGGCACCAGTACCCTCGCTCCCGGATGATGGCAATTCCTGGGAGGGTGGCTGGGCCTTGCGTCGCCACCCAGTGGAGGTATCCCTGCCACTTAGTTTCCAGCACCTTCTCCGCCCTCTTCTTCACTCGACGCTGCGTAGAGGGAGACATAGAACACAAGCATCAGGGTACTGTACAATAGTCCCCTAGACAGGAAGCAATAACACATGAGTGGCACTGTCAAATGTCACTTCCATCCTGTCCCTCCACAACACATGGGTCAATGCAGGCAACACACATGCAGAAACAGGCACGTCGCATGCAATTAACATCATCATCCATGTACAAGGGCCTCTATTGACATAAATATTGCCTTAAAACTCACATGCATCATGGCTCATACTGATCCCATGCACACACATCACCGGAGGGTCATGCATCATGGCTCGTACACCACAGACACAGTGGTTACAAGGGTGACTAGACTGCATGAGTGAATCTACACATCGTCACAGACATGTGTCAAGCATCCATGCCGTTTCAAGGTCACGCACACATTTCTTAGACACACAGACATGTACACCATACATGTACATGAGAGCAGCACCCATCTCTCACCCCCCATCCATGTCCAAAAACAGGTACAGGCATGCATTCATGTGTGCATTCCGCATGCTGCTCCCCATGTTGCATTGGAACACATGCACCATCCATGTGGTTCACGCATTACTGGTCTCACATGCATTACCATGATGTCCCTGCACACACACATCCATGCATGGCCTATGTTACACATACAGGCAAGTAGCTGACTACAAGCACACTGCAACATGCCCTGTTTCACACAGCAATGCATGGCCACTTACTGCTCAACTCCAGACGGGTCTTCCTCCGAAGGATCTGGGTGTGAAGCGCTGGGCTTATGCATTCCAGGACCCTCATCTGGATGTTGGTCAGGCTGACCCGGCACCCCTCTGCATCCTCCGCCTTCATGAGGCGCCGGGCCTTGTTGAGGGTCCTGGAACTGAAGTCCTCCCAGCGCTTCCGGACGTGCTTGATGTCGCGGGTTGCCACCCCCTCCGTGTGGATGGCAACCACTACGTCCTCCCAGATCCTCTCCCGTCCTTCCTTGTCAGCGCACGATGGTGTGAAGAGGGCATCATAATGCCCCAGAAATTGTTCCACCAGGACACCAACTTCCTTCTCACTGAAACTGATGGCCCTCTGCCTCTCTGGCTGGGGGTCGCCAGTGGTCTCGGATGGTGTTTGCCCCGACATGGCGACCCCAGAGGCAGGTACGGGTGGGCAACTGGGTCCTGGGGCTGGGCTGTGGAGCGATGGTATCCCAGTCGGGAGTCTTCTGTTCCAGCAGGGGTGGACACAGCAACTGGACCCCTGCAGATGGCTGATGCGCAGGCACCAAATAGCAGGGCACATGGTCAGCAGGCAGGCAGGCAGCAGCAGATGGCAGGTGGGAGCGTGCTCGGAGCTCGTGGGGGCAGGAAAATAGCCTTTTGGGCAGGAGCATGGTCTTCCGTGTGTTGTCGCGTGGCCAGCTTGATACGGAGTGATTTGGCACGTAAAAAAGTGTATGTCAGTGTGTAAATTGAGGAAAGGACCTTAGCACGTAATCGCGTCTGTGAGGTTACGCGCGCAGGCATTCCCCTGGTTACAGGTGGACAGTGAATCAGCACGTGAAAAACTGCACGTCCGCGTGTTAATGCGTGTAATCCGAGGAAAGGACCTATGCGCGTAAGGGACGTGACGCGTGCAGTCATTTCCCTCAGCACAGGTTAAAGGTGAGCGGCTCCCGGCAGTTCGCTGTATGTGCCTTTCGTGGATACCGAAGTGTGTGTTGTTTCGCGCACCATCACTACTTCACAGCGCATCAAGGACGTATCTCTTCTTTTGGCGGGGGTATTGGCTACGAGTATTTTTCATTATCACGCTAGTCTGATGGTGAGTCACGCACGCTATTTTTCCCACTGCGCATACTCGTTTTCGAGGACAAAGTAGCCCGTGTGTCCCACTTGTACGTGTTTTTCGTGTCCCTGGGTGCCACCGCATAATGCGGGAGGTTAATTCCACACACACGGACTAGGTGCATGCATGGTTTTACTGCAGTTTTGGGGTGCCTGAGCGTTGCGTTACCCGTCACTTCATCACCGGGGTCACATACAGCCTTGCAGGTGCAGGGGTGCTTATAACATCTTGTATCCCACCCCCTTCACCCCAATTGCCCAGGACAATTGTTGTGTACACCTCCCATTGGCACTTCTCCATCTGTGCCAGCACTACTCCATCTGTGCCATGGTTGGGAGGCCACAAAAGGTGAGGGGCGCCTCAGCTGGGCATACTCCTCGTGGCGGGCCTGGTCAGGGACATGGCCAGGGTGACCTGGGAGTAGGAGGACCCCAGGGTGTCCAGGCTGGCTGCAGGCGGGTAAGAGGCAGGGGTGCGCCAGCTCCAGACGATGTTGTGCCACATGTTGGTGCAGTCATGCCACCACCCCCTGCGGCTCCAGGAGATGCAGTTCTTGCATCTGGCACTGGTGCCTGTGTGACGCGGCAGTCCATTTCTTCGACTGCCACGGGCCCAAGGGTAGTGGTAGCTGCAGGTGCAGCTGTGGACACCACCACCCAGGCTCAGGGTCTGCCAGCGCAGGCTGTGTTGGCACTTGATGAGTCCATGGAAAATTTACAGGTGGTCAGGAGGCACACCGTAGGTGCACGCAGGGCTGCCCAGACCGAGGCACGTGTCCCTGGGGCAGTAAGCCCATCTGCTGCCCCGACCAGCCAGGTGTTGGCAACTGCAGGAGCAGATGCAGCCAACACGACCCCGGTTGTGAGTCTACCAACCAGGACAGTCCCGGTCAATGACCCTGGCCCAGTGGATGTTGCTGTGCAGGGTCCATTCCAGGGCACCCAGCAGCCACTGATGCAAGTCAGGGCCTCACTCCATGTTCCACCTGCCACTCCCGCTGCTCATTCCACCAGAGCCACTGCTTATACTGATCAGGGCGGCATTTGCCGGCCAGGGTCCGGACCAGGGACGTCATTTCACCAAAATGCCAGGGGTAGCGGAAGTGACATCACCCGACCCTTGACCCTCTGATGACATCACAGGAAGTGATGTCATTAGACCCCGCCCCAAATTGATATAGCGGGTAGCGATGGAACACGACATTTCACCCGTTGACAAAACAGGAAGTGGCATCACATAGCATTGTACACTATGAAAAATATAGTTATGATATCACTATATGATGTACATTCATACAAGAATGGATCGCCATATGTATCATTAAGTTCAGTGTTTATTGGCCCGTATTACCAAATGACTGTGTATGCAAGCAGACGTCCATGACCAAATGATAAGCGTAAGTGCTATATAATAACACATCATTAAGCGCTTTATATAGAAAAAATATACACCCAATATCACCCAACCTTTGTTGGTACTCATTTATCGACCTCAGAAGGATGAACGGCTTAGGCTTAGTGAGGCGTTTAAGAACAGACTAAATCAGTGACTCACCCCCTGAAGTGTGCCTGAAATAAACATTTAATGAGGCCAGCAATTACTGTATAGAATTCCAGAAAGACACATTATTTGGTATTCCTATTCTTTCTTATTTAGGGTCAGTGCTGAAAGTGTTAGAAGAAAAATAAGAACAAGTGCCTCAAGTCTTTTTTTTAAGGGGCCTGAACAAGAAAGCCAGCCACCCCAGAAGTAAAGAGCCACAGCCCAGGAGCTTGCATAACTTAAATAAAAAAAAAGAAAAAAAAAAAAAACATTTTTTTTTTTTTTAGTAGAGGTCGCAAGGGACACCACAGAGGTCGCAAGGGACACCACAGAGGTCGCAGTTGCGACCCCTGGCGACCCCCAAATGACGTCCCTGGTCCGGACCAGCGTCCATGAGGAGGAAGGTTGCACCTGCAGTACATGCTGGGACCCCAGACACAGCTACGTCCTCCTGCACATCGAGGAAGAAGCCTTTCTGCAAGCAGGAACTGGACTACCTCGTGGACTATGTGCGGGACCACAACCGTGACATGCTAGGGGGCCGAATTGTCAGACTACGGCTACCCATCGTGATACCCACTGGAAGCAAGTTGTGGAAGATGTGAGTGCATTCGGCCATGAGGTGCGCACAGCCCCAGAGTGCAAATAGCGTTGGAATGATCTCAAACGCAGCGCTAAGGCGTAGCATGCCTCAAATTACAACATGACTCTGGTGACTGGCAGTGGGCCGGCACCTGAGGAGATAGACCTCACTCCTTATGAGTCACTCATTGCGGAGTTCATACCACCAGAATTGGTCGAAGGAGTGGGAGAGATGCAGGACTTTGATGCCCAGTCCAGTGAGTGTTGCTGCGTGTTTGTCGAGGCCATGGTTGTTATACCCGTGTCATGTGTTGGGCATGAATGTTACTACATGTCATGTGTACATGGTTCTCATGGGTGTCCTGTCAAAGATTCAACACCAAAAGAACTGAATGATGAAATGGTCGAGGTACTTGGACCTCAGACAAAAGGGTCGAAATTCTCAGACAGAATATATATGGTTAATGGTTTTCGTGTAGTGAAAAATAAAAGTGGTTTATGCTACAGTAACTGGGGTTGGGGGGGAACCCCCAAACTATTGACCCAAAAAAGCGACCCTTTGGTTTTTTGGTCCTTTTGTTTTGACCTTTTGGTCATTCGATCGTTTTCATTCAAACATTTGACTTAGAACCGTTTTCATGTGCAAGTCATGCAATGCTTCACTGATGCATGCCTGCTGTGCAAGATGGTGGACATGTTGAACAGACAGGGGCTGTCCTCATCACCCCACTTGCACCATATTCACATGCTAGTCAACCGGATGCAACTCCGGTCCATGTTCCAGCTCACTGGTCCTTCTGCATGTAGCCTGGGGTGTCCTTCCTCTCAGCACTGGGACTATGTCATTGCATGACTGACGTGCATGTGTGCCCTGGCTGCATGTGGGGTACTCCACGTAGGCATGCTCCCTTGCCCCTCCACCCCCCCTGCACCCCAATTTCACCATTGCACTGTTGTGCATCATTTTCGGTACTGCAATGGCCTGTTCAAGCCCCCTGTGTACATGCTAACTTCTACCAGCCAACCTGCCAGACACATGCAGTGGGGTACATCCTCTGTCCTTCATGCAGGGTGTCTCACTTGGACTGTGCAGATGGCAGATGCTCCGCAGGGACCTGATTGCCCATTCATGCTCCATGTGCTTTCCACGCGTCCCCCTATGTGTCCTTGACTGGATGCTCATTGTAGTGCGTGTCCAGGGTGACTGACATTTCATGCCATTCCACCATCCATCCCATGGCCACTCTGGCCCAGTACTGCATCACACACATGTTTAGGGTGTCACAGTGTATGTGGGGCATAGTCCTCCCCCAGTATCAGGCCCACTGACTTTGTCCAACTGGTGTAGTGGGTTTTGCACACATGAGTGTACTACTGAGGGTTCGTCATGTGTCCTGCTTATTGTCCCATCATCATCTTGCTGTGTTGTCAGATGACTCACGTGATCCCATTGATGCTAGTCAACACTGGCTGCCAATATACAGGTCTCTGGTCACACTTTTGCCACCATGCAAGGCATCCCTGCATTTTCACTTGGGAGGGGGGGTTTGCTTGTAGCCATGCAACCCATTGCATGCACATTGCACGTGATGCCTCAACTTGCCCATGCACTGCTTTCACGTGTTTTGATGCACATCATGAATGACTTGTTCGTGTAGATAGTGAGTACGTACACATGTTCTGCACTGCATCAACCCACTTCGGAGCCATGTGACACCGTTCTACATGCGTACTCACTGATGCAATGTCAAATTGACCAGGCATGCATGGCAGCTTCTCTTTTGTGTGTGAGATGTCTGCTTCATGTGTTGGCTGTCTGTGTGATGTCCATGTGTGACTGTGTTAAGTGTTTCTAACATGTGTACTAATGTTTTTTTCTCTCCACTTTTCAGATGATGACGCAATGGAGGCAGAGGATGGCGTTGTCATGCCAGGCACAGGGTTGTTATCACAACCACAACCCGGCACAAGTGGGGGTTGTGGGGTGGTAGACCACGAGGACCCACGTGTGCTACAGTCCATCTTGTCTTTGGCTGGCAATGAGTCCAGCCCAGATGACGACTCTGACGACCATGTCGAGTTGTATGTGCATCAGGTCCATACGTCAGGTGTGAGTGATTCTGATGTGGACACTGCTCTTACCGCGACACCTGCACAGAGGGGCCAGACAGTGGTGGGACCTCTGCCTGTGGTGGATCGGGACGCATGGTCACCCTCCACACCAGTCGCTGATGTGCCTGGGGCATCATGTAGACAGGGGCATGTAGTCATGCAGCCGCAGGCGGTGCCAACCCAACGAGGACGCCTGGTCCTTGGGTCCCGCAGGTGTCAAGCCCAGCAACGTGGTGGCCGTGCGCCATCGAGGTATAATGAGTGGGAGCAAGACATGACTGCCAATTCAGAATATCAGGGGGCAGCACTTGATAACATTGCTGTGAGCATGGAACGTGTGGCCAATCCGTGCTCCCCCCTGCTAGGCAGGTGCTTCTCCAGCGGCAGGCAGCGCAGTCCACGGTCCGCTCACTCAGGCTGGGCATGGCAGCCTCTGACAGGGCATGCCAGGCTGAAATGTTGTCTCTGCATCAAGCAATTACTGCTCACGCAGAGGCACACATGGAGGCCCTGAGGGCTGAGTATCAGTCCCTCAGATCCACTCTGGGCGCCCTCTTGACATCCCAGATGGTGCGGTCAGAGGAGAGGTTTGAGCAGCTTGAGCGTACCATCTCGGCTGATCTACGTGCTTGCCGGGAGGTGCATTAGTTGTCCAGCCAGACCACGCAGGAAGAACTCTGTGTTAAATGTGTTACCTTTCAAGAGGAAGCACGTGTATGACGGGAGGTTCTGCATGCAGACCTGCGTGTCATTGCCGCACAGAACCAGGCTCACCTGTCCGGCAGACTTGCTGCCGACGAGGGGCAAGCTGCACCTAGGCGTGGTCAGGCTCCTGGCCCATGTCCTCCTATTCAGGATGAGGCAGACTCGGACGACGAGATATCTCCCACACAGGTCACACTGTGCAGGCGTTGAGCCCATGGAGGTTTTTTTTGTCTCAACATCATCGCATGTGGGTGTTGAGGTGCACCCTGTATCTCCCCCTCCTGGGTGCCCCCCCCCGGGTCGTATGTGGCCATTTTTGATTTTTGCTTTTAGTTTAGTTAGTTAATATTAACTATTTGATAGTTATTTTAATTAGGTTAGGTAGGTTGTTCATTGTTAGTTTAATTAGTTAATATAGTTTAATATTGTTTGTCTATTGTGCTTTAATGTGACAGTGTGGTGATTTGCGGCTTTTGAAGGCATCCACTGTCTTTTCCAGCTGGGCCCTTCAAGCTTGTCTTATGTATGTGTTTGCAGCTTGGGGTCCTGACTCATATAGGCCACTCCTGCTTCCCTTATCCATGACCTTGCAAGGATGGTGTGGTGTAACAAAATATTACACAAGGGCTTTGGACTTACCTCATAACTGTGTCCTGTCTGCTGTTGTACTACTTGTGTTAACACCCCTAGTGGGGTATGGTTGTGTTTCATCCACCCCATGTCTGTGATGAATTTGGGTGAGTATGTGATTGATTTCTCCATTAATTGATGTGGATTGTGATGTATGTTATGTTCTTGCCTGTGTATGTGCTTGTTGCTCTTCATGCTGTAGACAGTGGCCTGCACCCTTGTCCTGTCAAAGTGACACTGATGGTGGGAGTAGTTTGGATGTAGCTCTGTAACCTGGCCCAGCGACAACCAGCATGTAGACACACACACAGGGAACTTTACAGCCTTATTGCTTTGTTTAATTCCCTTTCTGCAGGAGGATGAGCCTCCAGACTGCCTTTGCCAGCAGACACAGGGACGACTAATCCAGGAAACTGGCCACGTTCGGTGGTGCAGACGTGTGGATGTGTGCGCAAGCAGATGCACAGGGCTTGTGCTCAGACGCCCGACAGAAGCAGACATGTTTCCAGGAGCTCCTGCCAAGGTGAGCAACACAAGGGCCCACACCGCAGACGACCTTCCACCAGGCCACTTGCACATGGATGCCAAGTAGCACCAGTGCTGGGGAGGTTTGCCAGGCATTGTTGGGGAAGCACACAGTACAGCTGACATGCGTTGAGGGCCAAATGCCAATTGCCTTTGCAAGTTGTCAGGAGCACACGCAGGGGCCATCAAACATATCCTCCAGTACCTCCTGCTCCATTGAAGCTGAGTAATTAGGGTAGTAGCATTCCTAGCCAGAAATTGATACAGCACACAGGGACGACCAGCGAGGCTCAGACTCGTGGTGAGTGCATGTCATTTGCATGTGCAAATTGCCACGTGCACTGCCTATTTAAATCTACGGCGGCCAAAACACAACTTGTACTGAAGTTACACCTTGCTATACGCATCTTGCAGCTCACCCAGGGACCATTCTATCATGTCTGATTCTTGACCCATTGGTCTTCCATTTCCCGCGCTGCCACATGCGCCGGCCTTACTGCATTGACAGTGCATGTACCATCGGTGGGCCAAGCTAAAGTATGGGTACAATATCAGCAGACAGGGGTGTTTGTTTGTGGAGAAGTCACTTTATTTGGGGCATGAATGGGGTTGTGTGTGTGTGTTGTAAACACACATTCAGATCAGTAACTCACCCTCTCTTTGCAGCATTGAAGTGCTCCTGTTACTGGACCTGAGAGTGCGCAGGCAGGAGGCCAGCATTCACCCCAGAAATAATTCTCTCTTTGGCTTGCATTTGACTAATTTGGGGCAATGTGCATGATGAACATGTTTTCTCTAATTGAGTATGTGTTTTTGTGATTAGTTGTATTTTGCTTACTTTCCCTTGCAAATCCACATCCACTCTCCTGCCCCTCTTTCCAGTTATCCTGAATAACAATGCCTGTCCATGCAACCTATCCCTGACCTTCCTTCCCCTCTGGGGTCTCAGAGGCCTGTGTTAGTTTGACCTTGCAGGCGCCCAGACCACAGAGGGGGTGGTTGGTTTGTGCTACTCCTGCGCCTGGACACCGGAGCTGTGACACTATCCATTAGTTGTTGCATCATCATTGTATGTAATGTACCGTAAATGGTACCCATCCTGTTGGACCATTGTTCAACTGTGCTACCTTGGTTGTCTATCATTGTGCTTGTACATGTGCTTTGACATTTCCTGCTACTTCAAGTCATCTACTGGAGAGTCTTCCAGGGTTTTTTGGTGCTTACAGCCTTTTTCCCTGGTTTGTGGGTTTGCCTACTTGGAGTTCTATGCGTTTTGGTATTTTTAGCAGTCAAGGTGGACTCTGAGGGGGCTGGACCCTATTTACACGCAAGCTGGAAAATGGAGACCAAGGGGTAGGGTGATCCTGTGGCCAGGTAGACTTGGAGGAAGAAGGCTGCATACCCCAGTGACAGTTGTTCAGAAGGTCACAGTGATGTGTAAGGGAGGGCATTTTGTTGTTGGACAGTTGGCTTGGCCTATAGTGTTTTGGGCACTCTGACATTGTAATTGTGGGGTACTATGTACATGATGTGTTGTGCTGCTCAATGCCTGTTCCTGTGTTGTCTTTACTTTTCAGGTGTCAGGGGATTGGTGTGGTTTGACATGCTGGGGTGTTCACATGGCCAATGTTCACATGTGATGTGTACAGGACACTGAGGGTCACTTGATTTCACATGCATATATTGAGTGTATGTCCCTAATGACACACACAGTTGCACAATGATACACCACATTTCCATGGCCACAGGTGCACACAGATTGCATTCTCATGCCCGCGATGTCCATGCAGCACATGATCTATTACCATTTGGGTACCCTGTAAATGCGTCATTTGGTTCTTAGATTTCATCAGTCTTTTTCATGTGATGCTCAAGGTGTATCTGCAGCACTATGGCTGCTCAAAGTGCAGTGTGCTGAGCAGTGTGTTGCAGGAGACACACTCAGCACACGGGTTCGGGAGTCAGGGTTTTGCCATGCCCAATTTGCATGTCAACGGGCATTCAGTGTTGTGTTCATGCTACGACTGTTGCAAAGCATTTGTGTCTGACTTTGTATGAGTGGGAGGTTGTTGGTCAGTCATTTCATCGGATTCCATGTCAGACCTCATTCGCTCATGCCAGTTTTCATTTATGACATGTCACTTTGTATATTGTTGGTCATGTGTTGGCCTTTTGCTATTGCATGCCATGTGATGGTGTAGCAGACAAGGGTGATGTGGTTTGGGAGGGTTTGGGTGACATACCAGGGATTGTGATGGACTGTTTTGCAGGGGTGTGTGATACACACTTTGCATGTGTTCCTTTTGGTCCCACATGATTGGTTATGTTTAAATGTTTAAGTAGCTAGGGATGCACACAATGTAGCACTTCTGTGGCAACATTCTCAGGGTGGTAAGGTTGTGACAGTTAACTGTCTCTTTGTCTTCATCGATTGTTACCTGGTATGTGCCAGGACTGTGTGCACTCCGCAGAGGTGGGAGTTAAGGCAAAGAATGTGGCCACAAGCTGGGTCCGGGCTGCCTCGCCACATGCCCTGTCCCCTCCCATGGGCAGTGCCTGTGCCTGTGGTTGGGGATGTGGGGGCACCACCATGTCCACCGGTACTTCCCGGCGTGTTGCAACATTGTGCAGGACACATGCTGCCACAATGATCCTCAACACTACTGGGGGTCCATATAGTAGCTGTCCACCAGAGCGGTCAAGGGAGCAGAAGCGTGACTTGAGTAGTCCGAATGTGCGCTCCACTATGCCCCTGGTTGCAATATGGACATCGTTGTATCTTACCTGGGGTGGTGTGGTGGGGTTCCGGATTGGCGTCATCATGTGGTTGCTCAGAGGGTAGGCACTGTCCCCTGGGGAGGTGATAATAGTTGAGATTATTAGGGTTTCAGTATTTGTCTCTGTGTGACTTGCATGCATGTGCACAGGCATTTGTACTCACCTAGGAGCCATGTGTCACCATGCTGCCCAGCTTCCAGGGCCCGGCTCAGGGTGGACATTCTGTATATGAAACTGTCATGGGTGGAGCCAGGGTAGTTTGCATAGACAGAGGTGATGATTCCTTTGGCATTGCATACAACCTGCAAGTTGATGGAATGCCAGTGCTTGTGGTTTCGATAGATGTGCTCAGTGGCCCTAGGTGGACGTAGGGCCACATTGGTGCAATCTATGGCACCACGCACTTTAGGGAAGTGTGCCACCCTGTAAAAGTCCTGGACCACGGCTTGCCTTTCTGCGGGTGTTCTGGGCATGTATATGTGCCTGCGGAGTGAGGAGCATGCAGTGATGATTGCCAACACCTGGTGTAGGCAGCGTGACTGCGTGGCCTATGAGACCCCACCCACTATGGCAGTAGTTCGCTAAAATGACCCAGTGGCCAAAAAATGCAGGACATTGAGAACCTTCTCCAGGGGCTCAATGCTTGGGAGCACAGGGTGGGGGATGTAAGGTCTTCTTCCCACTCCCCGACGCGGTCTAGGATGATACAAGGTGGAAAACTATACCTCCCATAGACGTGCTCATCAGGCATCCCAAAAAGGCTGGTCCGGGGTAAAAAAATGCGGGCCCTGGCTATTCTCCTCCTCCTGCGGTGTCCCACGATCAGTACTGCGACAAATGGGGCATTCATCATATTTGTACATACGTGTTCTTTGTTTGCGCGCACTTTTATACTGTGTGCGGGGACGCTTCCGCCTGCCTTCGTGTGGCGGACACATTAACGCCTATGCGCGTCTTTTGCTGTGTGTGGGTTTCCGGTATTCGAATCCATGAATACAGGTTGTTCGTGTGCGTGTGGGCGTTCCATGTATTTCCATGCAGTACTTCTCCAGTTACGCCTTCTTTTTCACGTGTTTTTCCCCATTCTGCGTGTTATGCCCCCGTGTCCCGCCCCCTTTTTGGTGTGTGCGCGGACGTTGTACGCTTTCCCTGTTTGCGTCGTGCACGGCGTTCAGGATGTTGCAATGACGTGGGTGTCTGTGTGCACCACCCACGGGTTTGGCGCACATCCCGAGAAAGACACGCTCAGGATCTTCCATGAATCGCACGCTTGCGCGTCAGCTTCCTTTTTCACACTTGCGCCTGCTTGCGCCAACTTGCGCCATTTTTTTCAGCGCACATTTGTTCCATGAATCGGCCCCAATGTGTTTTCTTCCAAAGAGCTCTTCGTAGTTTGTTTTCAGTACTTCTTGTAATCTGAGGTGAATCAAAGCCAACATTAGGTTGGAGATCATGCTCACTTTTTCTATTAGTAACATTTTCATTTGTTTTAACACTCTGCGTAGTTCCATTGCAGCTTCTGTAGAAAGTGTGTAATATTCTAATTTGTTTTGGTGTTCTACTGGAAAGAGTAGTAATCGGTGTAAAGTGACATGTTGTAGGCAGTTAAACCTGTGGGGGCAGTTACAACAGCTGACAGTTTGTTGTTTGTCAATTGTTGAAAGAACTTGCCAGATGATTTTGATTAAGAATGTTTTGCCTGAACCAGCTTGACCACTGACGTATAGTATGATAGGTTTCTAATTTTGGCAGGTACATTCTTTATTTTCATGTTGTACAACATCTGCAATTTCTTTTGTTACTTCTTGAAATATGCTACGCTGCTCATTGTTCAGTTTTGATTGCAGTACAGTTAAGTCTTCTGTATCTTCTTCATAGTGACACATGGGGCCTCATTACACGGACGGCGGTAAGGGTTTACCGGTACCGGTATTTTACCGGTAAAACCTTACCGCCTTACTACGAGGTCCCTTTGCGGGTTGGAGAATTTAACGCCTGCTTTTTGCAGGTGTTAAAAACCAACCTGCAAAGGGACCAGGGAGCTAATTACGGTACCGCAATTTGCGGTGCCGTAATTAGCACCTTCCCCATTCCCATTATGCCCTATGGGGCAAAAATGGGAATGGGGAAGGGCAATGGGGGAAGGGGAAATTACCGCCCCACCAACCCCGGAATAGGGTGGTAATTCCCCTTTCCACCAAGGCGGTGCCAGTATTTTACCGGCATGGACCAAGGTGCTAACAGCACCTTGGTCCTCCGCCGTCCGTGTAATGAGGCCCATGGTGTTTTCTACTTCTGTCATAGCTAATTCTGCCTCATTTGCTATTAGTGGCTGCCCAAGTGGTTCTTGGCTTCCTGTTACAGAAGGCTGACTACTGTCGGGAGTGTCCTTATCTAGTTGGGCCTGTAGTTCTTCTTCGTGTTGCTGTTCATTGTGCAATATTGTTTTGTACTGTGTAAAGTTTACATCGGTTATAGTGCTTTCATTTTCTTTGAAAGCGTCTTCATAGGAGTCATAGATATCTGCTAACTCTTCTTCCTTTCTCCATGGTTTGTTAGCAGGGACATGTAATATAGTTCTTTATGTTGAGGAGTTTTTAATGACAATTTGATATGATTAATTAAGCTTCGTTTGGTAAGTTTCACTAAGCTGTCTTCACAATTTTTCACTCTGTATATACCTTTGTTTTCATCTGGTTTTATATTATTTTTGTATGTGAAGTTTTGGGCTATGTGGTATAGACACATGGTTTCCAAAGTGTTGTTTATTTATTCTCCTGTTTGGGTAGTATGTGTCTAGTAAATTGTTTCTCAAAATGTCTTGGCTGTTGGGATCATTTTTGGCTATAGTTTCTATGTCGTCGTATGATTTGAGAACTCTTTTTCTAGATTTAGCAGGATAAAGACTTAGCCATACTATATTTTCAGATTTTCCATACAAAGCAGTACCAGTTCATAGGAGCCACATTCTCTATGAGAGATCATTTTTATGCCTAAATTGTACAATTTCTGAGATAGTGTTTTGTCTGATGATAGGTCATCCGAGAGGTCTTGAAGCTCTGTTTTTTTCTGCTTTGGTTAAGTAGGCAGTAACATATCGTGCAACTGCAGTGGAATTGTCTGCAATGTACTGCACATCTATGTTTGCATTCCATAAGAAGGCAATGATTGGATTGCATCGTAATCATTGATATATTTTGCTTCTTCTGTTCCTTTTATGTAATACGTGTTCTTAGGTGATTTACCTTTAACACTATGGGCCTCATTACACGGACGGCGGTAAGGGTTAACGGTCACCGTTAATGGCAACGGTGACCGTTAACCCTTACCGCCGTACTACGAGGTCCCTTAGCGGGTTGGTGCTTTAACGCCTGCTTTTTGCAGGCGTTAAAAACCAACCCGCTAAGGGACCTCGGAGCTAATTACGGCACCGCAAAATTGCGGTGCCGTAATTAGCGCCTTCCCCATTCCCATAGAGCCCTATGGGGCAGAAATGGGAATGGGGAAGGGCAATGGCGGAAGGGGGATTTACCGCCCCACCGACCTTGGAATGGGGCGGTAAATCCCCTTACCGCCAAGGCGGTGCCGGTAATTTACCGGCATGGTCCAGGGTGCTAATAGCACCCTGGATCACCGCCTTCCGTGTAATGAGGCCCTATGTCTAACTGAAGACATGAAGTTGTTTACTTGACTTGGTACTTTAACTGGTCTAGTGAAACCAAAGCAGCATTTGGTGTAGCATTTCTCTTTGTTTTTGTATTTGCAACGACAATATTTCCCACATTTGTGTCTTTGAAAATGTAAAATGTGTGCATGAAGATCACTATTTGTTGCTTCTGAAGGAATTTCACAAGTGACATATTTTTCAATAAACTGTAAAACAGTGGCATCACTGTTTTGACCAAATTTAGGAGCATCTTTAATCTATAAAAGCATGTGGATATGTGGTGCTCATCTGGCTTGGTATTCTTTTCTCCAAAAGAAGTGTTGCACTTCTCTGAGGGGAGGACCAGTTTTATTACAAATAAAGTGTAGCATAGTAATGAAGCGATGATGGAAATATCTTGAAACATTAACAGGGTCTAGAGAGCAAAGTTCTCCAGGTGTTAGTATATCAATGATTGTTTTGTTTTTGTTTGCTATGCGTAGGAAATCATGCAAATCTTCCCATGCATATTCTGCATATTCTTAATGTAACAAAGCAAGTGGGTGGGTCAAGGTTTCTTATCATACAACGTACATCACAGTGATGTCAGAACAAGTACTCTTTAGTACCATGCATGTTTGCTAACAGATCTGTAATGCTTGATTGTAAAACCTCATCTTTTTCTTGCACTTTCTGTAGTAATTGCATAGCTGACATATCTTGAAAATGGGTACCTGATTTCAATGTGTGTGCAACTCCGTAGCATAGAGTTGCAAGTTCACTTTCAAAGAGTAGATGGAATGTGTATTCCACATTTTGTCTAAATCTTGGATCTTCAGAATACATTCGTAACAAGCGGTATTCTGAAGTATGAGTCTACAAATAAAGTACTTTTTGATTTATTTGTTCCTAAGTATTAATGGCTAAGATATTTCACTAAAGGAAAAAAAGGGAGCCAGACATGTGATGTCATCAGTGATGTCATCAATGACATTTGTGATGTCATCTTTGATGTCCTGGGTGTCAGTCTTAGCAATGCACATTGGTGGCGCGAGTTATGGTTGCTTAGTTTACCATAACTAGCGAATTTCAGGGTTTTTTCGGTTTTACTTTGAACCATAACGTCCCTTTAACAAAGTTTTTTTACTGAATTTCATAGGTTTTTATTAGCACAACTTAACCATAATGTCCCTTTAATAATGATTTTTTACTGAATATACATATAAATATTCAAGGAAACAAGTGTTGTAGGGACGTTAATGTGAGAACTTAATGCAACAAAATCCCTGAAATTCAGTGAAAGCCACCTTAACTTCGTGCCCCCTTTTAAGCAGCCTACGACCACAATGATGACATCACTGATGACATCACTGGTGACATCACTGGAACCAAAGAAACTATCCTTACATTTCAAAGGTTTTGTTATTCTATAGATTATTTCTGCGACAAAAGCCATGGTTTTTACCATGGTCAATAGCCACGGCCTCTGGCCATGCCCACTATATATTTTAAAACACTACCTGATCACTAGCCATATTAATTGTTAATTTTATACAAAGATATGCTCATCCCAATGGCTTAACTTATTTCTTTCATGGATGTATCATCTGCTCTGTTCAGTTTTACATTACCCCAAAATACAGTTGTTTACAAAAAACTTTGTTTGCATACTTATTTAACTTTCATTTTTTTACAGTTATTATTATCATTCATGAATAGAAACTCATTAAAATGCTATAGTAACTTTGCACAAACAATACACTCAGTATATCTAAAAAAAACTTAACAGAAGTATCTACCACACCTATGAATACAAATATATTTATTTAATCATTTATTTATAGCCGTGGCTATCGAGAAAGCAGTGAATGGGCAGAATGTAGTCCTGGGTAGACACGCCAGTTGTTGCTGCTATTAAACGTGTGTATGGTTAGACGAACACATTACTAGGTATGTAGCCAGTGCTATAAAAAATGTAGACTAATTACAAATGTGTATATGTGTGTATTTAGTACTCCATATATGTTATATTTTGAGATATGTACAACATAAGAGAAAATGGCTGAAAAATAAAGAAACAAAAATACCTTATTTATTTATTAATGTCTCATCTTCTCTGTTGAATCAGTTTTACATCTGTAAAAGAAAATGCATTGCATTTCATAATAGGAAATTTAAAAAATACTAGTATCTTTTTTCTCCATAATAGTACTATTTGAATACTGCATGTATTCCTAGTACTCAACCAAGTAGGTTGTACATATAATCATTATATAGAGATTATATAATCATTGGAGATG
This sequence comes from Ambystoma mexicanum, assembly GCF_040938575.1. Taxonomy (NCBI): domain Eukaryota; kingdom Metazoa; phylum Chordata; class Amphibia; order Caudata; family Ambystomatidae; genus Ambystoma; species Ambystoma mexicanum. Next base: position 1,577,624,942 of record NC_090929.1, on the reverse strand, counting down.
AAAAAAGAAACTCTACTCACTTATCTAAAATATCTAAAAATAGATAAATATTTGCACACAAATATAATGGTGTTTTCGTTTGTTCATGGGTACAACACCAACACCTACACTAAGCACTTAAGTAACTCGGGACCTCATTTTGCATTATCAAATTCAAAATATTTAATGGCTCCATGAACTGAAGCCTGCTACTTGTCAAGGTTGTGTCCTAGTATTACTCTGCAGTTCAGTCAAAGAGTTAATACCTTTTCCAATCCAGCTGTGTTTCATACGCATTAGTATAACATATGAAGACTTGCAATTGCTGGTTAACACATATGGAGTGTCATACCACACACTTCTAGTTTTTCTGTGCAACTGATGTGTACTATGACTTGTATTTCCTTTATGAGCAGTGTGTCATTAAATTGACACAGTTTTCTCAGGATGTAATTAAACACATGCAGTGTGATTTTATTTCTGTTAAGTTTTGCATTACACTAGGGCCAGATGTTTTTGTCCACCCAGATCTCTAAACAGTCTACTTTTTAAAGGTAATTTAACATGTTCAGCAACCTTTTACCTATATCATTCTTCAGGTGTTACCCGAAAATAAATGTCTGGCTTTTACTGATTTTTACTCCATTTTTATCACAATATGTGTCCTGTAAAAAGGAGCCATTTTCACCCATTAATTAAAAATAAAATTGGCAGTTGGAATCCTCCTTGGCAAACACCACAGAGAGATGCCAGAGCATCACATTTTCTGATCCAGGGGCTGAGGAAGGTGCTCCTTAGCATCTATGAGGACTAGCTCAGAGCCTCTGCTGGGGTGAACCTGGACTGTCAATTTTCTAACATACCTGAAGAACCATCTCTCATTTGACATCCAAAGCAAATGCATCTTATTTAGAACATGATTAAGAAACATATTTTTGCTTCACCTATTACAGTCTAGAACTACATGTCCCAGAATGCTAGGAACAAAACAGGATTAGACTAGCATTTCTTCATTGAAATGGTAAATGTAGCCATGCTTTTTTTTTTTTAATAGTCAGGCTCCCCTTGCTCTCATTAATAGCACATGGCCAATCAATATTGTCCCTAAAGTGATCTGTATCTGTATTTCATGACTTGTGTAGTTATTGCAACCAGTGTATGTATATTTTTGAAAATGTCTAATGTCTTGCCATCTAAAATATGCTCTTTGGGTTCTAGGAATACAGGATTTATTTAACTACCACATGGTACCCTATTCTGCTTGACCACCCCCCAACCCCCGATCCTTTGCCCTGCATTCTGAACAGAGGGTCATGCAGATAACTTTAAAACCCTTGGAAATAAATACAATATCTTTATTACTTCACCTGTCATGGGAATATTCATTCAAGTATCTGCACTTTATGAAACAAGACTCCATAAGGACAGTGTCTACATGATGTTGTCTGTATCCTGTGACTGACGTGTACATACTATTGCCCTCAGGGGGATATTTTGATCTTTATTTAAACATTTTGAGTAATTTTAGGGCCAAAAAAATCAATATAGAGAAGATGGATTTAGTGAACATTACAGCTGATGAGATTGAAGAATGGATCTTGGAATTAACAGTAGAATTTGCTATGATGCCTTCTTCGCTGACGTTCCAGGAAAACAGGCCAGATACAAATAAGAGATATGATAAGGACATTTTGCTGGCCAAACGAGTATTAACAGCTGATATCAGAAACATTAGGAGAGATATTGCTGATGCTGATAAAAGGAATGTACGAACTGGGAAAGCCAAAAACAGATAGAGCAACTGGCTGAGGAGGCACACATTTTCTTTGAGGAACAGGCAGTGGCAAAATATGTTGAAAGTATTGACCAGAGGGAAAGTTAAATGCACAGTCAATCCTATTACGGCTAATCCTTGGACAGAATATATAAGTAAAACATTTTATCAGGCAATTGATAGTGCTGATTGTGCACTATCAATTGCCTGATAAAATGATTGCCTTGATTATATATGTCTTTTGAATTTAAATTTGATTCAGATGATATATTTGGCCTGATAATAAAACTGAAACAGTCAAAAACACCAGGACCTAATGCACTGGTCAATGTCGTCTTGAAGCAAAATCCTGAGCTGGTGTCATAATGTTTTTATTTTCTAAGATTTGCAAATCAAGCATAGTTCCTAGTTTCTGGAAGCGTGCTATCCTGTTCCCGGTGCACAAGAAGGGATGCAGAAAGTTACTAGGGAACTATCAGCTATTGTACTTAATGGGTGTGACTGCAAAACCTTTTGCATCACTATTATTGAAACAATTGTTAAAATGGATAGAAGAGAAACAACTATTGGGGATAGTTCAAATGGAATTCAGGAGCAGGATATCTACCACACATAATCTGCTGTTGTTATTCAATTTCTTCTGTTGTTGGGATCCCTAAAACATTGTGTAAGGGTGCTCCTCCATTGTATGTACTGTATGTTGACCTGGGAGCAATATTCAACACTGTGGATCATCAGAGACTTTGGCTGAAACTAAAGATACTGGATATCTGCCCTTGGCTATCGGGCAGGTTTGTGTGCTTGCCTCCTTACTGTTTAACATTTATTTGGATGACCTTCCTGTACAGGTGGAGGGTATAAATTGTTGCCCCCCCAAAACTGAGGGGGTGTATGTTTGCGGGCTATCATACATGGATGCTATTCTTTTATTTACTTTCCCTCTTTATCAGTAGCAGGAACAGAGTACTCCGCTGTAAACCACAGCTACCGGCCTTTGAAGCCGTCTCATCCCTTCCCCCGTTATTCGAAGTATCACTGTCCACTGTATCATATGGGCTTTTACCTTCCACACGGATCCTCTAGCAACAGGAATAGGGTGTTTAGCAGAATACCTTTTCTGTCCTTTGCCTTAGGTCCTTTTCTCCCTGAGTGCCGCCTATAGTTGCTACAGACCCTTATCCTACTACTCTGGCTCTCATGCCTTTATCCCAGCATTGAAAAGAAGCAAGCATGGGCACCAAGCAGATTCCCTCTGCTCTATGGCCCCATGCCTTGCTTGCCCTTAATTTGCCACCTGTAGTTGCTACATACCTGTATCTTACCACACTGGCCTTTGTGCCTTTATCCCACCGTTGATTTGAAGCAAGCGTGGGGCACCGAGCAGATTCCTTCTGCTCTATGGTCCGACTTCTTGCTTGCAATTAATTTTCCTAATTTGCCTCTACAATATGCCTACATCTATTCTATATTTATTTTGTAGGTTTTATTTGAGAAGTTTATCCCTAGTGTCTAGGTGGACCACTTTATGCAGTAAAACTGATCTATCATCATAAAGATATTTATCTCGCACATTCGGTAGCTCCAAGCACAGGTACAATCTATTCCTTTCCCACACTGTATTACTCCAGGCTATGCGCATATAGATTCCATCTCTACTCTGTCCCACACCAAGATGGTGGGACTCGTTGCGTGGCACCGACGCTCATGTACGCCAGTGTCATGGTTACCTTAAAAACAGTGATGTATCAGGCCGCGCGTCGTGTAGAAGACCGGCTCCGATCCCTCACGGCGAACTGGCAGGTAAACACAGTTTATGCACTGTTTACGCACTGTTTGTTTAATACAGTGGATTTATGGCTACGCTCGTAATACGTCCCCCGGGGACAAGCGTAGCATTCAGGAAACATTTAGCTTGCGCATTAGGCACGTAGTAGCTACGAGACAGTAAGTCACTTTACAAATGTTTAACCCCATAACTTAAAGTGTTGTATGTTGGTACACACTATACAGTGACCAACTTCACACGCTTAGTATGGTCTCTCTTTGGATACCGCACTCACTCATCCACTCCTTCTCTTTGATTCTTCAATAGAGAAGCAAGTATTCCAGCTGCCATACAACATCCCAGCAACCCGGTCAGTATTGTTTCCACAACAGCCGGGTGAGTAGTCTAATGGCTCCAATGGCTCATTATTGATCACAATTCGCCTCTGTCAAGAGTTATGTGATTCATACATAGATGATGCTTGTTTTTAAATACACAGATTTCTAGTATATGCCTTGCCCGTTCCTTTAAGGTCAGTGACGTTCAAAACATAGCACTAGATAGATTCTCGAATAATTAATGGGTTGGACTAAACACAGTTTACTTATTATCCTCTAGGTATATATGTGAATAGAGAAGTAACAGTGGGAACAATTTGGAACAATGAGCTCTCAAGCCCTGAAGATGAATTGTAAAGAAACCGAAACGCGTTGGCATTTTCGTTTCTTAAAAAAGGAGCGCATTGGACAATTTGAGTTACAGAATGATTATGGTCAGCAACACCATTGTGTGAATAATATAACACTGAGTGCTCTAGATGAGTGTTCTGAAATTGGTTCACGCTGTTGATGCTTTTTATATAAATGAATATGAACATTGCCCTGCATCATCATTATGTTAACTTGAATACAATTTTGAAATATATTGAAAACTGACGGTATGTTTTCATGATAACCTTTACACGGTCAGTGATTTGATGATAATTCGTTTTTTGACAATTACTTTCTTTGACAATGAATTGTTTGAACATTACAAGGAACTTTAGTTCACAGAACATGGCTCTTATCTGTGATCTACTTGCAAATTGAATACTGAGTAACAGGCAAGTCCTGATATTACTTATGGTACTGATCCATTATGAGCAACCCTACTCTAGGGGTTCCCCACATGCTTGACTTTGAATATCCTTAATAGGGTTACTGATTGGCAACAAATGGCTGTGTTTGGTGTACTTGTTTTATGTCTTGCGTGGCCTTGAGACTTCTCACTATTTCTCCTGCTTTCTCTTCCTTTCCCTTCTTATTCTCCTCTCTCTCTCTCTCTCTCTCTCTCTCTCTCTCTCGCTCAGGCTCATATCTCCTCTCTACCATCCCTATCATCTCTTTTCCCCAACAACACCTCTCCTCACATTACACTACTTTCTATACTCACAAAACACACTCCAGTTCTAACTCCCAATACTCTTCTTCTCGCATTTACCCTCTACAACTCTCATCTTCAGAGATCCTACATCATTATACTTTCACATCACACCCTCTTTCTATTGTCCACATGAATGCCCAATCTTTCTGCAATAAAACCACCTTCACTTCCGACTTCCTACTTTATCTTCCCTTCTCTTGATCTCATTTCTATCACCAAAACCTGGATCTCGTCCTCCAACTCTGCTACTCTTGCAGCCCTGTATGACCCTGCCTATTCCTTCACACACTCTCCCCACCTCACTGGTAGAGTGGGCGGTAGGATTGCTTTCTTCTTCCAAACTTCCAATTACTGCTACTCCACTATCCCCCTCCAATTCGTCCTCTTTCGAATATTCTACCACATCCATTAGTGCCCCTTGAGGTATACATATCATCTCACTCCATATTGCGTAACAAGTCTTATAGGTCAATTCTTTGACCACTCTCTCCCTCCCTCTCACCACCTCATTGTTACTGGCAACTTGAATCTTCCCTCTCTCTCTAGTGTTACATCCACTGACGTTTGCTCCCTTCTGCTGAACCACTCACTCTATTCTGTCCACTCTCTATCCACCCATTCAAATGCCAACTCCCTTGCCTGTATCCTCAGCTCAACTCTTCTCTCAGCATCCAATATCTCAACGGCTCTCTCTCCCTCTGATCACTCTACTGTTTTTGCTCCTCCTCCCTCTTACCACCTGATACAACTGTCACCAAGAGCAAGTTTCCCCCATGCAAACTCCCTATCGCTCTAACCTAAAACACTTGCTGTCCTCTGCTGAACTCACCTTTCCATTCACTGATGAAACACTCTTCTTCGTGCTCCCTTCTCTCACTTCTCTCTTTCTACTTTCACTCCTAAACCCTCCCATACATTACCCTGGATTAAGCCTCTCACCCACTCCCTCAAAACAACTTTGTACAAAAAGCTTAACACCTGGCAAAGGTCTAGACACTCCTCCAATCTCCAACTCTACCTCTCAGCTCTTCAGAACTTCTGCTCTACCCTTGACATGGCTAAATGTGACTTTTACTTCTCTCTCATATCGTCCCAACCCAGACGCCTCAAAAAATTGCTCAACTCTATTTTCTCACATTCCAAACCCTCCTGCAACTCTTCTACTCTCTCAGGCAAAGATCTATCTCAATACTTTGCTTCAGAAATGTCCACCATTCAAACCTCTCTCTAATTTTACCTTTGATACCTTCTGCCTGCTCACTTCCCTGCACCAGCCCTCTCCCTCCTCACTCACCATTAGGTCCTCCTTATCACCCACCACCACCGACAAGATTACTGCCCTTCTCCTTGCTGCAACCCCTTCTGTACCCCAATGACCCAATGTCCCCTCACTTAGTGAAGCTCATACCTCCTTGCGATGCTCTGCATCTTATGTCCCTTTTCTGCTCCTTCCTTGACACATCCACCTTCACCTCATCTTTCAAATGTCATCCCTATCCTTAAAAAAATAGGACTTGACCCTAACTGTCCTGTCAACTTTTGTCCTGTCTCTCATCAACCACGTTACTCCAAAATCGTTGAACGAGTTCTATTTAATCAACTCTCCAAGTTCCTTGATACACACAACCTTTGTGACCCATTTCACTCTTTCTTCCAAACTCTTCATTCTATCGAAAGCTCCTAAATGTCAACAACTTCTTCCCTCTGCTCATCATGCTAACCGTTCTTCTATTCTCATTCTTCTTGACCTCTCTGCTGCCTTCAATACTGTCAACTATTCTGACCTTTTCTCCATATTGTCTCTCCTTGGCATCAGAGATAAACACCCTCGCTATCGCTAAGTTTGCTTTTTACTTTGCCTCCAGTCACTTTCTGGTGTTCTGGAACAACCTTATCTCCCACCAACCCCTTTTTTTGTTGTAGTCCCCAAGGTTCAGTCTTGGGTCCACTTTCTTCATTCTGTAAACCTCTGCTCTTAGTGCCCTGATCTCCTCCTATGGCTTCTCCTATCAACTCTTTACCTATGACACCCAGATCTTCTTTTCCTTTCCCTTGCTATCTAATGAATTTAGAAATAATGTTTCTCACTATCTCTCTGTCATCAAATACTGGATGGCATCTCACTCGCTCATGCTCAATCTACTAAAACTGAGGTTCTCTACTTCCCAGCCAAGCAACTTATCTCTCACTCTTCCACTCCTATTTTCTTCTCTTCTGACTACCTTCCTTATTCTTAATCTGCGCATAACCTTCGTGTCGCCTGCGGCCCTCCTCATAACTTCTCACTCTTTATATCCAAATCTTCCACACCTGACAGACTAAAAACCTCCTCAATATAAGAAATATTTGCCATTTCCTTCCTGTCAACACTGCCAATATCACACCCCCTGGTTCTTTCAAGAAATTATTACTGTGAGAGTCTCCTATATGGCCAACAATGCTTTCTCACCACTTGACAAAGTCTTCAACTTCGCTGTCTGCAAACTTTGTAACTTTCCTCGCTTTACCTGTACATCCCAGCTTGGCGACTGATTGACTGGCTACCTATGAAACTAAGAGCTAAATACAAACTTTTTCTCATCATCTTCAAACCCCTGCACGGTCTATACCCACCTACCTATCTATCCATCTCTCTCCATACTCTCCCCAACTATGATCATCCTCAGCCCATCTCCTTGCCACCACTCGAGCCCGCTGTACTCCCATTCATTTCCACTCACTCACTCTCCTTGCTGCCCTACTCTGGAATGGTCTTCCTCTCCCTCTCCTTACTACTTGTTTACTACCAGTATTTTAATCTAAGCTCAAAGCCCTTCTCCTCTCACAAGAAACCGATTCCTAACACTTCTGATACTACTTCACCCTCCTGCCTCTCTAGTGGCTAGTCTAAACCAAGCCTACTACACTTCTCCCTAACCCTGTCACCGTGAAATTAGCACTTCCTCCACCTTCCACATCCCTATGTTTTCTCTGTTGGCCTTGTACTTTCCTCGTTCCTGTACCTGGTTACTGTTTCCACCTCCCCCAACATTAACTGGTCTTAAATTTACATTATCTCAATTCATTGTAAAGGGCACTTGTCCTCCGCTCTGCAATATCAAGGCTATAATATCTTTGTAAGCATTTTTGCGCCATTTCTGATTCACCTTGTGATTTCAATAGAGAAACAACTTGAGTCTCTAATTATTTGCTTCTTTCCTTGTCCTCGTTCCTTCTGATGTTCATTCCTATATCCTCCTTAATCCTCAACATCTTCACTCTGACCCCACCCTACTCTTCTCTTTCCATGATGTAATCACTGTCTTTCTTTTTTTGTTCTTTTTGTTATTGGTTTATATAATAGCTTTAAAAAAGAAATGAACATCCCAGTACATCTCCTTTCAACAAGAGTTAATATGCAGTTTTTGTTCCTTTCTTTAAAAACAAATAAGTTTACTTTTACATTTACTCTTTGCAATCTCTGTTTTTCTCCTTGCAAGGGTCCTTGTCTTCAATTCATTGCCCCAACCTCCTTTTCTCTCCTAGTGATGTTACCTCCAACCTTCACCTTACAACTCTCACAATCCTCTGAAGGATCTCTCGGGTCTTTTCCCCTCGAGCCTGCCCGTCAGCTCCTTTTCCAAACATGCTGTCTCTCTGTCTCTCTGTCTCTCTCTATCTCTCCCTCCAACTGCTCACAGCCAAAATATTCTCCCAAGATACCTGTGGGTTATATACAACTTTAGCTCCTCTCTTGAGGCCTTGCTAAACCTAAGGCAGACCATCTGTTGGGAATAATTAATTTGGGTTAGTTGTTGGTCTATGTGTTTTGTCTGTATATAATGCTGCTGTGTGGTTACACTGTCAGCCACAGGCCAGGCTGTTACAGTGCTCATACACCATCTTGGAATGGTCCTGTGTGGTCAAGCAACTGCCGGCCAGACTATTCTTGCAGAGTGCTCCCAACACATTGCTGTGGTCTAGTGTCAGTCAGACTTCTCTGTCCTGGGTAACCAGAGTTTCCCAACCGAGGGATACTTTTGATAAGCTCTGCTTTCTATGGGCATTTTACCAAAAGCAGTTTATGATAACCATCCCTAGAAGGACAGGTCTTGGGACATATGGCAACAATGCCTGCCCTTCCTTAACCTCCAAGAATTTTGGACATGGGCAAGGGAATTTCGCACCATAACCCACACCCAAAGAATGGTACTGAGGCCGGTGCGACCCCAACCCTCAACCCCTAGGCGCAATGAAGGGGCTTTATCAGAGTTGCTACTTAACAATGATTATCATGTTATTGATACATGAATGATACAGTAAAAGGCGTCTGAATAAAGCAATCAATTAGAATCTCCTGTTGTACCCAACCGTGGTAGGAGACAGGGTAGTGGCCATCGGAGGCTGTATATGTTGGGTGGTTTCAACCTTCTTCAGTGGTATGGATTGGAGAAGAGAGGATGGGTAGACGGTAGAAAGGATACTAGGTGTGATGATCGGGGGGGCCGCCGGTGTCATGCGGGCCCCTATGGCGTACATGCTCTGCGCGCAGCAACGCCGCGCAGGAACAGACACGGAGGCGTCTGCTCGTTCCGGCGCTCCGGCCCCCACTGCCGGGCGCCGCCTTTATTATCAACTACGCATGCGCGGCGTACACGCCGCGCATGCGCATACTGTGTACTACGTACACAACATCCCTCCTTTTCCCCCCAAACAACAAACCATCAAACATGGGGCCAACGTGGCTCAAACATTGTATACTTAACAGACTTTTGTTGCTCAGGTCGCTGAGTCCATAATAAAGTCTTGGAACCTTTGTGGAGGGCGGCGCCCCTCTCTGCGGGGGTACCTGGGCGGTCCCCGTTCGACATTCTCTGGCTCCGCAGGGTCTCCGGGCGTGTCGACGTCCTCTGGTGGTGCTTCTGCCGCCTGCCTTTGGCCAGGGTCCAGTTCTTCTTCAGAGGTTACTGGTCCTATGCGTTTGAAGAAGGACACATTTCTGGTCACTGTCCCACGCGCGTTCGCCGCTGTGACCATGGATCCCTTGATGTGGGTAACACCCATCGGGTGTGTTTCATATGTCATTGAGAGTTTCCCCTCTGGCCTCCTGTTTCGGACCAGGACGGTGTCTCCTACCGCTATTTCTTTTTCCGGCAGCCTCAGCCTCACTGTCTCCTTTTCGTTCCTCGCGGCCCTGTCCGCTGCCACCTGTGTGTCATCAATCACCCCCGGGCGTCGCTCTCCCGCTTCCGGTATCAGCCCTCTGGGTATGCGCTTGAATAGTGCTTCGGCGGGCGCGATTCCGGTGGACTGATGTGGGGTGGACCGGTACTCACGGAGGAATTCGATCAGATTATGGCGCAGGTCTTCCCCTCCATTGACGGAGATGCGAAAAATTTTGTTAAGGGTCCGCATGAACCGTTCAACCTCTCCATTGGCTCTTGGCCACAGTGGGGTCACTTTACGGTGTTTGATGCCTCGTTCTGCGCAGTATATGGCGAAACGCTGCCCTTGGAATGGAGCGCCGTTGTCTGAACAGATCTCGAGCGGGAAGCCGTGGGTGGCGAAGATTTTGTCCATGGCCAGGATGGTGTGATCGCTGGCGGTGGATTCTACTAGCTCCACCTCCGGGTACCTTGACCACTGGTCTGTTACCACTACGAAGTGTAGGCCTCTGCCGGTCGAGCCGAAGTCTGCGTGGACAGTACCCCACGGCACGTCGCTCCGTGGCATGGCTTGGATGGGCGGGCTCTTTTCAGCCGGACTCGCGGCTTGGCAAGGGATGCATGCCTTTACGAACTTGGTCACTCGGTGTTCCAGGTCGGGGAACCAGACTTTCAGCCTCAGGCGCGCCTTCATCTTGGCCATGCCTTGATGTCCTGTGTGGGCTAGCTGGAGAACCCTTGTGACCAGGGATCTGGGGATCACGATCTGGTCACCTCGTAGCAGTAGGCCATCCGTGGACACTGAGAGCTCGTGTCGAGCCTTCCACAACAGTTGCAGGTCCCTCTGCGTCTCTGGGTGTCTTCTGGCGTTGTTCAGGAGGACGTCTCGCCATTCCCCTGTGGCAACCGCTCTTTTCACTCGCAAGAATGCTTCGTCAGAGTTCGAGTCATCTGCAATGTTCTCCCTCGACAGGGCCACTGGCAGGGCTGACTCAACGACGAGATGCACGGCGTCCGCCGCGTCAGATAGCTCTACCGGATTCTGGGCGTCCCTCGTACCGGGGTGGCGGGACAGGTAGTCTGCGGGGTTGTGGGTGCCCGGGCGGTACACCAGCTTGACGCTGTATTCGATGAGCGATAGCATCCATCTTTCGATCCGGGGAGGCGGCTTTGAGGAGGTGCCTGACAGGATGGGAATCAGGGGTTTGTGGTCAGTGACCACGACGACGGGTTTGCCGAGGATATATATCCTGAAGTGTTTGCATCCCCACAGGATGGCAAGGGCCTCTCTCTCGATTTGCGAGTAGCGCCTTTCCGTGTCGGTGAGGGCCTTGCTAGCGTAGGCAATGGGTCTCATCGCTCCCAGTTCGTCGGCCTGCATGAGGACTGCCCCTAGACCTACGGGGCTGGCGTCAACCACGATCTCTGATTCCCGGATGGGGTGGAAGTAGGCCATCGTCTCCTGCTCTGACAGGGCCTCTTTGATGGCATTGAATGATCTTTGTTCTGCCGCTGTCCATTGCCACGGTACGTCATTCCTGGTGAGTGCTCTCAATGGTTCTGATAGGGAGGCTAGGTCTTTGATGAATCTGCCACAGTAATTGACTATCCCCAGGAAGCTCCGAACTTCTGCAGGAGATGTGGGCGGAGGCGCATCTCTTATGTCTTTTACCTTGCCGGGGTCAGGTGAAATGCCGTTCGCATGGAAGGTGAACCCAAAGAATTCCAGCCGATCTTTCAGGAATTCGCACTTTTCTTGGTGTAGTGTAAGACCTACCGCCTGGAGTCTCTCAAACGTGCGTTCCAGCCTTTTAAGGTGTTCGCTCTCTGACTTGGCGAAGACCAGAATGTCGTCGGACATGTTAATGACACCCCTCAGGCCGGACAACGCTCCTCTTATTGCGTTCTGGAAGACCTCAGCCGCGGATGAGATCCCGAAGTTGAGTCTCTTGTATTGGTACAATCCTTCGTGCGTTGTGAACGTAGTGATGTACCTCGACTCGGGGTGCAGTTCCAGTTGATGGTAGCCGGATCTGAGGTCTAGTTTGGAGAAGACCTTGGCGCCTTGGAGTTCTCCAACGATATCGTCCAGGGTGGGCGTGAGGTGGCGCTCTCTTTTGATGGCAGCATTGGGTAGCCTCATGTCTACGCAGATGCGTACAGCCCCTGGTTGCTTCGGCTTCGGGGCCACTACGATGGGTGAAACCCACGGGGTGGGCCCTTCTACCCGTTCGATGATGTCTCGGTCCATTAGCTGTTGCAGTTCCGCCTCCACTTGTGCCCTCAGGTGAAATGGAATTCGGCGGTGCTTGAGGGCTGTCGGCCTTACGGATTTGTCGATGTGCAAGCGAATGGGGTCTGCGGCACCCTCATCGTCTGCGCCGTCACCCATTTTCTTTTGCTAGGTACTCACAGGTGGTAGATGTGGCCTTGTGGTAGTGGTGGGAGCGAAATCCTCTTCTTTCTTCTTGTGTGCCACAGCCTTGCACCAGCAAGACTGTGGGCGTTCCAAAAATTGTTTTTTTTTTTTTTTTCCTCTCTGCTAGCGCCGTCGGCGAGTGGCGCACGAGCACCCTGTTGGGCCGCAACCACGGTCGCCGCACGTGACGGGGAGCGGATCGAAGAAAAAAAAATGGCCGCCGGTGCGTCGTTAGTCCGTGACGCGGCGGGCTTAACACAGCGTTGCAGCCGGGCACGGGAGTGGGCCGTGGCTCCTCCTCGTCGCCAGTGTGATGATCGGGGGGGCCGCCGGTGTCATGCGGGCCCCTATGGCGTACATGCTCTGCGCGCAGCAATGCCGCGCAGGAACAGACACGGAGGCGTCTGCTCGTTCCGGCGCTCCGGCCCCCACTGCCGGGCGCCGCCTTTATTATCAACTATGCATGCTGTGTACTACGTACACAACACTAGGTAGATCCGTGCAGAAGGCACACCGATAAATTAGCAGGAGATCTCTTCTTCTATAAAGAACAGGGACTTCTGCCTCAAGTGAATCACGTGCATTGTGAATACATGTAATGGTGCATTGGGAATACATGTAATTGTACACGCACTGCTGACACTCTTGCATCAGGCAACAGAGGATGCGATTCGGGGGGAGGGGGCGTGAATGTTGATCCCCCACCATCTGACTCACAAGAAAGAGGACACATTTTGAACCCCCACCATCTGAGGCTCAAGGAATAAAAGAAAAGAGATTTCCTGAAAATACCCCAACTCTGATATTCTTTGAATATAGCAACAATGAAGAACATGAAAATGATGACGCTCTGCCCCCTCATTTAAGATTAAGGATCAGCCACATATTCCTTGAAGGTACCATGGACAGTCAGGGAGACAGAGAGATAAAGGGGGGTTCAGACATCGATGTAACAATGCACTGTCAAGTGCAAGCACCGTGAGCAAGTACTCAAACATTTCTAAAAGCACATGCTAGTACAGCTTTGTGGTCAGTCACATCAATGCCACCAGCATCTCTGTCAACAGTATCCACGCAGCATCCTCTGCACAGTACACTGAGAAGACACCAAGAATGAGGATTGTTTAGGCCCCATCTCAGCCCTCGTTAGAATCAGGCACTTGGAGTTATTCTACAGAAGAAAAGCAACAAACACATCTTCCATATATGTAAAACTGTGCCTTGTGAAGGAAGCCAGGAACACATCTGGGCACCTCTGTCCTGTGGGCTTACATGAGTTGTAATCATCAACATACGTGGCAAAAGCCTCCCACCTCTTGACTGAAGTCCATAGACACATTTGCACGACTATGCTACATCATTACACCAGAGGGCTTTGCAGATTCACAGATGTTATCATGTCCTGTTGGAATTCTCTCTTTGCCTGCATATCCCACTGCATTCTGAGAATGTATTTTCCCCTCAATGCACCAGGTTACCACTGGGGAGGTGTTGGTGCATGTTAAAGAGTATTATAAAAAAAAACAGGAAACACTCTGCCTCTTCAGCAATACTCTTGGCATTATTTTGGCTATAGATGCAGTGGTGCACTCCTTTGTGGAAAAATGCAACTGTACATGGCTCCTTGACATGCCTGATCCACTCCCGCACAGCATTGCACACACTTCACACACTTCGGTACCACACTTCCATGCTCACAATCTGGAAGTAGTGTGAATGGCACTGCCCAACTGCGAGAGTAAGGCAGTCCACCTGGCATGTGGACCAGTGCTCAAGGTAAACGTTCATGGCCATCGGCAGACACTGTTTCACCTTTGCAAGTGAACTGTCATCAGCCAATCCCAGAGGAGCAGCTGTAGGATACCATTCCCCAGCAGGCCACATTGTGCGTGTAAAGGATTGACAGTGATTGCCACAAGAAAGTTAATCTGTGGGGGAAAGAAAAGGAGGAAGTAGCATATGGCTCACTGCCACACCCCGGTTTGCAAGTAGGCTCTGAATATGCTGACATTGTGTTTAATTATGCAACTGCCCCAGGATTAGGTGAAACAATAAACTTGTCCTGCTCTGCTCCTCCATCTTGTGACACCCAGTCACATATGCCAGTACTCACCACTTGATGAGATGGTAAGTGTGGCACAGATCTTCCTCCACTTTAGTCACATATGCAGTGCCCAATATAATTGAGAACATCTGCATGTGTGCCACAATCTCACTTGCAACCTGCTGAAAATCTCAATGCCAACTCTAAGGAACGCATGTATTTATTTACTTATTTATGTGCAGTGTGCATAACCAAGCTGAATAAATTGCATCTAGGTGCAGATTTTATTGCAAATTGGTGGAGAAAATAATCAATATGGACAGAAAAAACATTAAACAGGTAAGTCTTAAATGCTTTGCAGAACAGAGAAAAGGTGTCTGTAGCGCGCAGATCTATGGGAAGAAAGTTCCACAGGCAAGGGCCTAGAACAGAAAAACGCCTGCCTCCACATTGCACAGAGCAGGGTGTGGGTACAACCAGCAAGTGTTGGTGGGTAGAGAAAAGCATACATGTTGGCTGACACACATGAATTCTCTCAGAAAGATAAGGTGGTACAAGACCATGCAAGCATTCTAAGGTCAAACACAGAA
Source organism: Ambystoma mexicanum (assembly GCF_040938575.1). Taxonomy (NCBI): domain Eukaryota; kingdom Metazoa; phylum Chordata; class Amphibia; order Caudata; family Ambystomatidae; genus Ambystoma; species Ambystoma mexicanum. Next base: position 1,577,609,805 of record NC_090929.1, on the reverse strand, counting down.
TCTTAAACTCGATCCTCTGCTTGACTGGCAGCCAATGCTAGGATCTATGCAATTGGGAGATCACGGAGAACTTTGGGAGGTTAAACAAACAGTTTGACTGCAGCATTTTGTGCGGCCTGAAGGCAGGACAGCTGCCGCTACGGAATACCCGCTAGGGTAGTATTAGCGTAGTGAAGCTTCGAATTGATTAATGCGTTGACCACAAAGGAATGGTCTGCTACAGGAATATAAGGCAAAGCTGAACGCAATAGGTTTAGCCGATAGAAAATAGACTTAACTATTTCCTCTACCTGAGACTCGCAGCATAGATTGGATTGCCAATAACAACCAAGATTCTTGACTTTATATGCAAAGCAAGTTGGAAGACCAAACAGACGAGATGCAGATGGCAAACTAGAGGGATCCTTAGGTGTATGTTTATGGCCGAATAGAATCATCTCTTTTTTAAATGGATTGAGCTGTAGTCTTTTAAACGTCATCCAGCGTTTGACTTCAATCATACAGTCCAAGATCTTCTGCGAAACTGTTGAATCTTTGAGACCTAGATTCTGTGTGTTAACGTCATATGTGTGATATTGTCAGTCTTAGTTGGAAAAAATAGACCTGAGAGCCTGAATAAAAATATTAAAGAGCAGAGGGGAGAGTGATGATCCTTGAAGTACTCCACAGGATACGGGATGCAAATCAGAGAGACAACAGACAATTTTAACTTGTTGAGCGCGGACCATCAAGAAAGAACAGAACCAGCCGAGTGCCCGCTGGGACACACATGTGCTTTGAGACAGCTTGTGCAGAAGAATGTTATGATCTACGGTATCGAAGGCTGCGTAAGATCCAATATGATGAGTAGGGTGTAGGCACCCTCATAAGCTATTTTCAAGATGTCATCTCATATCTCCACTAGGGCGGCTGTGTCCCTTGAGATGGACGAAAGCTAGAGTGGAATGTATCCAAAAGCTGATATGCTTCTGCATGATTCTGTAGATGCACCGTAACCGGCTTCTCCAGAATGTTTGCCGGCCATGGTAGACTAGCTATTGGCAAACATTATCTAACAGCCCTGGGTCAAGCAATGCGTGTTTAATAGAGGCGTAACTTGGGAGTCCTCAGGGCGACTGCTTGAGAAGAAGATGATTTCAAAAAGACCTTGCCAAAGTCAACGAAATAGACAGCATGCCTAGGAGCCACACAAGCTGGCATAGAATCATAGGTATAATCAGTGGGTTTTAAGTTCTGAAGGTTCAGTAAAAGAGACATGGGGGAAAAAATCAAAGACCACCTTAGTGGGTTCTGATAAATAACGTAAGCAGTCAGACAATAAAGAAGGGGTTGCTCTTTTAAGGTCTTCCTGAATAGATTTTATTTAATCCCAATGAAGTTATTAAAATCATTTGCCAATTTCATCTTTGGTGCCACAGTTGAGTTCACACAGAGAGGGTTACAAAATGTATTGAGAATGTCAAACAATTCTTTAGTTTAGCTGGTGACATTAAGCAGTGAATTTGCCAGGATAACGCCCAACACTATTAGCGTTACCGTAACTCGGTCAATTTGCGCCGGATCCTGAGTTGCAGTGGTGGTTTTAATCCCCATTCGTTCTGCGTACAAAGGGCTCTATGGGGCTTTTCGGCGCCATTACCGCTGGCAGTAATAGCACCAGCGGTAATAGTACCGAATATGGGTGAGAAGGGGAGGTTTTTACCTCCAGCAAAAAGCTGGAGATAAACCTCTCAGTTTCTGCCCAAACTCATATTGGGCGGAGCTGTAATTCAGTGGTAATAGCATTACCGCCACATTTCTACCACTCCATCCAACCCCTGTTGAGGCCCATATTCTGTAAATTACTCATATTGGAGGAGAAGAATTGTAGACATTATACACATTATTTAAAGTTAAAGATTTAACCCTCCATAGGAGCTTCTGCAAGAACAGTGCAAGACAGTGACTAACCACTGCAATAGTCGGCGCTGGCAACTGGAGGGTGTCTCCTTACACCTATACAGTAGAACATGTTGGGCACCCTTGTTTTCTTTACTGAGTGTTCCTAGGGGTTTAGCATGTACACCGTATCCCTCAGCAAGGTGCTCCCACGGTGTAGCTGTTGGACTTTGAGCTTTCCACCATAATAAATTCACATGGCATGTGTGGTGATTCAGATGCAGGGCAACTGCCCATAAAACTGCTCTCGGCCTTCAAGCATGATGCACACATTGTTGTGATGAAGAGGTATTTGGAGTTATTAGCATGTGTATGAACATGAGGAAACTGCAGCTTGTTGACATTTTAAAGAGAACATCCTATCCATGTGTAATGATACACTGAAAAGAGACTTGTAAAAGCCTAGATGGAACAAGAAGAGAAAGCAACGGTTCAGAGATTAGCAACCCACTGCAGGATTCAACTGCTGCAAAGTAGAATATCAAACAATGTGCACTCATTCTTTTTAACTTCTGACACTAGTTCAGGGGCACCATGATGGCCTTTCATAGAGCAGAAAATTTAATCTCACAGTCTTCCTTGCTATAAGAATTCACAGGGCACTCTATTAACCAGATGGTGAATGCCAATGTTCTCGAAATATGCAAACTGGGTAATCATGACTATCATCAGCAATTCTGGCTTGCCAAGAAGTCAATGCAGCCATCTGTACTTGTTCAATTACCAGTGACAACTTTCCCCACCAAGTGTGCATGGGTAACACAGGTTTGCTGAGGTTATTGTCTCAGACCACAGAAGACTCCTGTATGTGAAGAACTGAAGACTGCTCTACAAAAATACAGGATTAGTAGTGGCCTAGCCACCTACTCAGTCTCACACTACTACTAAACCAGCAGCGATCCAAATCATAAAGGTGAAACAGGCACAGTACGAAAGGTGTACATCCTTTGTCTTGTGTGGTAGTTCAGGCTGAGGGCAAGCTGTATCCTAGGGATGGGTGTGAGGGGAGAACAGTATTCATACAAATACTCCAAAATAAAAGAATGTCCAATCGAGGTGTTATAAAATTAAACACTTTCAATTAAAAAATAAAAATGCAAATAACTAACTAAACACACAAGCAAAAACCCACCTGTGTAAAGAAGCGCAGAAAATGCAAGCTGTTGTATAAATGCACTTTCGGGAGATGAGCAGGGCTATTCAGGCTCTCAGCTGGCACAATGACAATTATCAACAATGTGTCTTGTAAGAAAAAGGCATAGAATGGGGGCATACATGCCACTATGATCACAAGGGTGGGACAGGCCTTCTATGTGGTATCTTATATCTCGGTCTTGGGTGCTTACAGCATGGAGCCAAGCTTCTATGCACTTTCCTGCGGTCGAGCCCGGTGTCTAGATGGGGCTCTGTGTCGATCAAGTTGGTGCTCGAGACAATATGGGTCAATAGGTCCCAACAGATTCAAGTCGCTGGTCAGGTAATGTTCAAAGGATGGTTTCACTGGCTCGGTCGGCACCTGATACAATGGCTTCCAGCGAGTTGGGGTGGTAATGGAGGCCAGCCAAGATGAGGTTCTGTTGGATTGATGCACTGCTCGAGAGGCAGCAAGTCAGATTCTTCCACAAGGGTTGAGCTTGCACTGGAATCGAGGTGGAAGTGATCTCCACTGGTGTGAGGTGGTGTCAATGCAGCTTGTAGATTCAGTTAAGCAGCTTGAAGTTTGTGCAGTGCCAAAAACAGCACTGTAGGTGCTGAATTTGATTGAAGGATGGCAAGCGTGGTCAAAGTGGCTCAAAGTTGAATCAAAGAATGAGGGGGTGACCCTCTGCTTTTAAGGGGTCCAATCCTTTTTGTTGGCACAAGCAACTTTGTCTCATGACGTCTCACCTAGATTACCTTGCTTGCAGGAAATGAGGGTGCAGGAAAAGGAAGAGACCCTATCAGAAATCAAGATGCTGGGATCCTTCTCCAGCCTACCTTCCCTTTCTGGTTGGTCTAACCCACCTCCATTCCCATGCCTGCAAGCATCAAAGGACCTCCAGGTGTGAGGCTGGCTTTATAATGTCAGTGCTGCATATGAAGCACTGTGCCCAGGAGACCTCCTGGAAGACCTCCTATGGCAGCCTATTTGCCCTCGGAGAAGGTCTGACCCTTCCTGCTTAGGGCAGCATCCTGGCTATTGTTCCACAGGGCAGGTGGGGAAATGGTAAGAAATCAATAAACATCAGTCCTGTCATAGTTATCCCAGCTCACAGATGTGGCACTGGTGTGACATCAAAATGATGTGACTTCATAATTGCGTGTCCTTTGCATTCACCATGCTAGAACCAGGCATGGCTTATATTTAAAGATTCACCTGCCACCACACGTATTAAGGTAAGCAATTACTATAATTTAGATTAGTGACAGAGAAGTTAAATTGCTACCTCTGCCTGCAGTGACCTTGAGTCCTTGGAGCTGTCAGAGATGCACAGGTGACCTCTGAACCTGCTCCTTGCCACAGTAGAGTTGGCACTGTAAATATCAGTAGACTGGTTACAGCAAGGCACCTGTGTGCACTACAACTTTGGCATGGAACATTTTAAAATGGGGTGGGGGGTGTCTGTTTAGCAGACCGCCATTTCAGAAACAGAATTACCTGCATCGTTTTATTAATAAGAATTTAAAAAAAAAAGGCTTTCACACCTGCTCCATGTGGCATTCTTTTACACTGACACATACAAGAGAGACCTTACTTTCTTAAAAAAGGAATGAGCATATATCAGCAAACACTGTGGAGGAAACCCCAGGCTCATCACTGGAGATGTGTGTTCACTTGCATTCACACAGATGTCACAGGGAAAGGTGGTGGTGACTTTGACTCTGAGATTAGAGGTTAAGTGCATAGCAAAATCAAAAGGTTTGCATTTCTGCCAACCTCACCCCGTAATGTATTACTGGAATCCTAAAGTTGAGGTTCTGCCTCAACTGTTTGGGCTCTACCAACCAGCAGAGGCACTACTTCATTTTCCAGGACTCTCCCAGTTGTCCATGGCTACCTTTTTTCTTCCTGCTGCAAAGTCACCTACAGGAAGGAAGGACGGTGCTAGAGCATGGGATCCTCTAATCTCATGGGATCCATCTTCCCCTGCCTGACAGACACCAGGCAGTGATGGCAAAACACGCCTGCATACTTCATCACTCTGTCTTTTCTTGCCTGCCCAAATGCCTTAACACCCACAGTTCCCCCACCACCAACAGGATTCTGCGGTGTTGAGAGTGACAAAACGACCCTTTTAGTGGGTGGTGCTACTGAAGCGGGCTGAGTTTGACCAGATACAGAAGGTTGGGTTGAATGGACTGGCCCTGAGTGTTGAGGGGTGGAGGGAGCGGTGAAGGTCACTTGCAACAGCATCATTGGTGACAAGCTGGTGCATTATCCTACACTTCAACATTGCCATTGCTACTGAAGGGTCGTGAAGTAGCCGGGTGAGAGGCAGGTGACATCCACTCTCTGTGCACCTCTTTATGCTTCACTTTAAAGGCACTTGAGCATCTATGTGGTGCCAAGTGCCTCTTACTTGGACATGAGCTGTGCTGAATTTTGGCAGAGGTTGCATATTATCATACAAGCCACATCCCTGATAGTCTTTTTCACTGCCAAAATTAAGTATTCCCACTTACATGACCAGAATGATGTGCTGTCATGGGTCGAAATGACTCCCGGAACGCATGAAACATTGCAAGGAAAGTCTGAACCTGCCTTGTCCCCTGTACATGGGCTGGCAAAACTGCAGTGGCCCCTGCTGCCTCATGAAGAATTTGATGGGGGAACATCTCTGGCTTGGTATTCTGTCTCCTCATCGTCCACCTGCACCTGGGTGGCTGTTTCTCCCTGATGCTGGTATTCCACCACCTCTTCAGCACATCCCAGTTCTACACAGTGCAGCACAATCCGCAGGAGCTCATGCCGAGTGTGTGTGTGTGTGTGTGGATGTGAGAGAGAGAGAGAGAGAGAGACAGAGAGAGAGAGAGAGAGAACAGAGAGAGAGAGAGAACAGAGAGAGAGAGAGAGAGAGAGAGTGAGAGAGAGAGAGAGAGAGAGAGAGAGAGTATGTGTGTGTGTATGTGTGTGTAGCCACCACTTCCCCCACTTCTTCATGTTCATTGTAGCCGCAACCTCCCCATGTCACCTCATTCCATCACCTCTGGCCCAAGAGGCTTTACTTGCTCTCTAACATTAAACCGTCTGGTGGGCTCGTGTCTTCCACCACCCTCACCTCTATCATGCCCCCCCCCTCTGACTGTCATTATTCTTACACGTACCCGCTCTCACGTTCACCCTCCCTCTTCCTAACTGGCCTGGCAGACAAACTCATCTCTGATAAGGACCAGCAGTCCAGATCCTCATCACAGCTCCCTGCTCACCGCCAGGCAAATCTGCATGTTGACAAACAAAAAGCTAAATGAAGAAGACAAGAACATCGATTCACACAAGACACTGGATAGGTAAAAAGGAAACTCACTAGGAAACATTTGTTGTGTTTTTAAGTTTCTTATGTCCCATAAAGGGAAAAAGGAACCGGGAAAATAAAAGAAGAACCTTTGAGGTTTTTTTGTGTGTGACTTGAAGTAGACCCACCTCCCCACCCCTCATTAAGTCGCGGGTTTTCGTTTTTAAAATTCCTATTGATCTCAAATGGGCTTTTTATATAGGTTTTGGCACTGAGGTATATTTTGTGGCAGGCACTCTTTGCATTTTTGCACATCCACAAATGCATTTCCCTTTGCAAATTGCTTTGTGAAATAGTCCCCGTGTACTTAGCATTCAATGTCAACAAGCTGGGGTTCATCAACCCCAAAGCATTCCCAACTCAATTCAGGAGAAACAATGCATGGCAACTGTGCATAGTGATGTATAATTAATGCAATATTTCTCTTATGTCTTCCCGGATTGAAATGAGTGAAATTAAAGCAAGAGCAAGCAACAGCTTGTTTACATGCATTTGCCAGGCACTGCCAATATATACCCTCATTCTCACCACTTGCATGTTATTGCCACCTTATGGCTAATTATTACGTTAATGGGACGGGCACTACTGCAGTATGAATGGTTAAGTTAGTGTTGATGTGCACCAACATGTGTGAGTACTGCTTTCAAATTGCTAATTTGCTATTTCATACAGAGCTGGCCCTGAATTCCTTTTTTCTAAAAATCATAAATAGGTGCAATTCGTTCAAATCTGCACAAGGGTTAAAACTAAGTGCTGACAAAGTTACATAGGGTGGCAGGGCTTTCTCAGTGGTGGCAGAAACCATCTCTGGAATTTTCTAGCAGTGAACCATCTCATGTTCTGCAGCCACCTTTAAATATGGGTGTTTCCCAAGTAAACAACTTCCTTACATTTAAAAATACATTTTTGAAGAATTATAAGACAACAATTAATTTCCAATCAACATATATTTTTTGTGAACACGTTTTTTTCTGCAAATAGCACAGTTTTGTGTAGACATTTCTCCTATGTGTATATCACTAACACACCATTCATCTTCACAATCAAATCTAGTTTGTATAGAGACATTCTAAATAACTTTTACAGTAGTAGTATTCCTACTTTGACAGTCCACCATTATGTCTCTATACAAACTAGATTTGATTGTGAAGATGAATGGTGTGTTAGTGATATACACATAGGAGAAATGTCTACACAAAACTGTGCTATTTGCAGAAAAAAACGTGTTCACAAAAAATATATGTTGATTGGAAATTAATTGTTGTCTCATAATTGTTCAAAAATGTATTTTATGAAATTGTAACAGAATAAAATGATATATTTTTAATAAGAACACACTCTCTGGTCCTCAGCATGAAACATTTTATAGAATTTTTCAGCACATAGGGCATCCTCTCTGTTTAGTACAGATTACTATATAATGGCCACAATTTTAGCAAACATTGTGATGCAGTTCAGTTTTTACAACAACATTGAGTTAGATGTATAAATCTCTTGGCGTTTTGGAATATTCTAAAGCATTTCAGCAAGCTTAAACGTCGAAACAGAGCTGAAAGACACAGGACCTCTTGTGGAGTTCGGTGGTACTTTGGGCGTAAATCCACCAAATGACTGTCAGACTCGTTTATTGGTGCCACCACTCAGTCCTGTGGTTTTGCAAGTGGCTGCCCGTGAGAGTTAGTCCACATTTTTGGAGTCTATAGGAGGAAAACGGATCTGGCATAATTACAGCGAGCGATACATCCACTGCAGTAATTCGACTGATTCGACTGATTTCTCACCTTAAAGTGGCGGATGTACCTTCAGCATAATAGCCACCACTTCTGTACTGTACCATTGAACATTTAATGGGGCCGCAAGGGTTTATACAGCACAGTTACTCTCAACACATCATTGAAACATCAGGCTTGAGACAGCACAGCTATTTGTTTGGTCACTCAAATCGTGCAGCTGCAAGCCTCAGACCTTCCCCCACACGGGTACATGCAGAAGAGTTACTTGCATATGCACGTTGTCCCTGCTCTTCACATCCATGAAGAGAGCCACATATCTTCTGAGGGTCAGGGACAGGAAAAAACAGGTGAGGCCAGCAGCCTCACTCTGGCATGCCCCCATCATAATACCAACGAAATTCTAAAGTCTGGCTGACCTGTCCTGAAAGAATTTAAACAGAATTAAATTGTAAACTGGTGAGTGGAAGCTGATCTCCGTGGTGCTACAACACGGTTATAGAACGATTCCCTGCAGAAATAATGCTATCACGGAAATACTGCATTTACATTTTGAACAATGGGGACCATCTGTGTGCTCACCCTTTCTAGCACCCTCTCCCACACCACTCCTTCTGCACACTTTGCATCTGGCAAATGAATGGCAAATGCCTGAACATTAAAGCCCCGCTGTTCCTAAATGAAGGAAAATGCCAGCTTGTTGTGCTCCCCTCCAGCTGCTAGCCAATAGACTAGTAATGAGTCATCCCATCCGTTGAATTGTAGAACAGGTAGAAACTGGAGTGTGCCTTGACTACAGCCAACCCTGCAGTTTTGACAGTATAAAAATAAGAGAACATTGGACATATCCAATTGTGGTTCCATGAGTAAAATAAAACAGCCTCTGAGCGGCTGCCCGGAACCAGTCCAGGAGATCCTTCCGCCTGTAGAGAGGCAGATTGCATTGACCCCCCAGCCCCGTTCGGCGTTGCAGACATGTACGGTGTACCTCACTCCTCGCATCTACCCCCCTCCCCATCATTGTACCACCTGAGTGAAAGATGACACTCACGGAGGAAACCCTACCCAGATGATGTCACAGAGGCAATAAAATTGCAGACGATGGAACACCTGGGTGAGCTGTGATTATGAAGAAGCTAAATTATATCATGGCTGAGGCCTGCACACGCAGGTGCATTAGACACGAAACACATATGCACCCACACAGAAAGATACATGAACACTAGGTCAAATTGCAGTTAGAACACAAATAAAATGCTTGCATCCACTAGGTTAGAAGACATAGGGCCTCATTACAAGTTTAGCAGTAGCCTTGCGGGTAAAACTGGCATGCTGCCGCCAAACTAGCGATATTTTACGGCACCCACGAATGGGCAATTACTGGGTCATTACAGCCCCGCCAGAACCGGGAATTGCCCATTCGCTGGCACCTGAAGAAAATGCTCCCCATTCCCATTAGAGCCCAATAGACTCAATAGGGATCAATGGGAATGGGGAGGTCGGATGCACCAGCAACATTCAGAATGGTGCCGGTGCATCCGACATGCTCTGCTCGCGGGTGCCAGTACGCCACCAGGCCAGTCCTGGTGGGCGGGAAGGCACCCGCGAGCAGATCTTGTAGTTTGCTGGTCCGGTCACAACGGTACCGGAAGCTTACCGGTACCGTTGTTACCGAACTGGCAAACTCATAATGAGGCCGATAGACTCTCTTTTCTATGCTGAAATGTAAGTTGCACGAGAATTCACATACAAGCCGGCTTAATATAGAACGCAACTCAAATGAGTGGCCATGAAAACCAAGATGGAGAATGCAGCCACAACTGGGGAATGGAAGACATCGAGAAGCCCCAACACCGCAGACAGACCCTGTTTTGCTGAGCCAGCAAAAAGAGCCAAACCTGAACAGCGTAGATAGCAATGTAGTTTGCCAAGGTTAGCAGGGGAAAGCAGGTTTGAACCAGCTTTGGTAAAGTACAGACAGTGAAAACATCGCAGACGATGGGCAAAATTCTATGTGAAGAAGCAAAGAAACAACTGTTGCTGAAAGTCAGGTTCTCACCAACTCATACTCGACACTGAGAGCAAAGTAGCTCCAATAAGTCTCTAGAGGCCAAGGAGGTCATGACACCCACAGTAAAAAGGACTAATATCTTCATCAATTACTGAGCAGATTAATCAAAATACGGTCTCCACACACGGGACTTGGAGCTGGCAGAGAATGCTTATTCATTAGAGCAAAACAGGGGTAGACAAACACCTTTACTCCCACCCGTCCATCTGGAGCAAAAAATACAATAACGTGTAAAGTTGAAAGCTATATATCCTTGATCAGGGCCTGGGGAATCAGGAAATGGTAACTTTAGTGGGACATGCAGCTCCTTGGGGCTGTTCTCACCACCCCCGATTGTGTTCATGTGCAGGTAACAGTCCAGGAAGCCAAGGCTGAGAAGGTCATCCCTAACCAATCACCATCCACCCTAAACGCCCACCTTAACAGTGTTGCATGCACCGATTACAGAATATCCTGGTGGCATGTGCCCCATGTATCTTTTTGTAGGTGGTCCCAGGCAGAGCTACCCGATATGGCCAGACAAATTAGAATACTAACCACATATAGAGTCTATATGTAGCCAAGATACTCACCCAATCGCATCCTACTTTAGGTTTCTGTGCAGTGACAAGTTACTTGTGATGTCAGAGCCCTTCAAAATGCCCTGCTGAGTTCAGCCTTCAGAGAAACATGGAGATGTTTGCCTATCAATCAATCAATTTATTTGTATAGTGCTCTATCCCTCAAGGCATCATGGCGCTCAAACAACTGATACTCATGATAGATGTTAATGAAACCCAGGTGTCAAAGGGGGTAAGTATCTCTGAGCTTTATCTAAAGAGAAATGTTTTAAGATGCTTTTTGAAGGATAAGAAATCCTCAATTTTTCTCAAATTTTCAGGTAGTGAATTCCAAAGCCTGGGGCAGGCCACTGAAAACGCCCGGTCAAACAAACGTTCTTTCCTGTACTTTGGTATCTGAAGGAGGTCTGCATTAGAGGATCTCAAAGAGTGCACCGGGCTATATCTAACCAATTTCTCCTGGATGGCGAGGCATCCATTTCCATGTAGTGCACGGTGCATAATGCAATGTACAAATATGTGATACCAGTAGTGCGCTCACAGCAATCTTCCACCATGGCAACTCCTTCTCTGAAGGCGGACTCTATGCCCAACCTGGAAGATAAAATAGTAGAGGTCCTGGCGGCAGTAAAGAGCTCACGTGTGGTTTTGGAAGAAAGAACTGGCACCATTGGTGAAGAATTCCACCAAATCAACGCAGGTAGGCACAAAACTGGCGCAAAATAGAAATCAACAGACTCAACAGTCACTGCAAATGAGGGGGAAGTACAGGCACTCAAACAACAGGTCTCAGCACTGCTTCAGACAACAAAAGTCCTGGAGGCGAGAGCAGAGGATGTAGTGGGGCATTCGTGGACAAATAACCTATGCATGGCTGGCCTCCCAGAAGGTGACAAAGGGGGCTCTAAGGAACTCTACCTGGAAAAATGGCTACAAGATACGCTGGTATATAAAGGGCTCTCAAGATGTTTCACAGTGGAACTAACCCACAGGGTCCCAGCGCAGAGACCTTCGCCCGGAGCTAGACAGCGACCCATGGTGGCCAGAATATTCAACCACCTGGATTGCAATGAACTCCTACACATGGCCAAATGGGAGGGCCCAATACATGTTGATAACACATCGGTCATGATATTCACAGATTACACAAAAAGATTACAACGGCAGAGACAGAAGTTTGAAGAAGTCACACGGGTACTGAGAGCACATGAGATGTTTATAGGCTACCATAACCGGCTAGACTGAAAATCATTCACAGGGACCGAAGCTGGTTCTGCAAGTCCCCAGTGAAATGGTGGGAATTGGAGGGCAGCTGGTTCGCCAGAACAACAAGTTGATCACCCATGATGCATCGAGATGTTGCATATGCTCGGGGCAGAGGGCGAAGGCACCACCGCCCAATGGTTGGAAGAGTTATTGCGATGTAGGTTGGGGCTATACAACACGCTAGAGAAGAGGGAGAGGAGGTGCCCGAGACCCAGGGAGCCAATGTGGGAATGGACGCTGAGGAACCAGCCACCAGAATCATATATCTGAGGGTTCAGCGACACTTGAAGGCACGGCTTCTGATGTTGATATTGATATTGATATTTTATTTGTATCGCATTCGTATACAAGAGTTTCAGAGTTTGAAGAGGCAAGGGAGAGGAACAAGGGAGAAAAAACAACGATCTTACTAGGCCCAGTGACATTGAGAACACACAAGTGCATGGGAGAGGGAAAGGGGAAAAGTGCATGGGACGGGGGAGAAATGGAAAGTGCTGAGCAAAGGAATACAAATTAATAATAAATAAATAAATAATAAAAAAGCAACACACAGTGGTAGTGCAGCCAGCAAGTGGCAAGCTCTAGGTTTAAGGCAACAGACAGGATGTGTCTGATAAGTACAGAAAAAGTGGAGGACTGTAGGGTTACAGATATAGACTCCAGTGCAAGGGATTGCCAGGAGGCAGTGTGGGTGGGTGGCAGTGCAGGTGATAAGGACAGTGGTTTGTTCAAAGAGTAACTTGGCGCTATCAGAGGCATGGGTGAGGATGAGAACTGGAGGTTGATACTTTCTCGGCTGCTTGCCTCCTGACCCCCGCTCAATCTAACCTCTGTAGCCAGTTTAGCTGGGAGGCTGAGGAAGCCAAGTGACCAGCCCAGATAGAGAGAACCATGCACTCCTGCCTGTGGGTGGCTGGCAATCGTCACACACTCAGGGAGCAGGTGTTATGTGAGGATGTGACCTCATGTTAGTGGAGACATACCCAGTTGACTGTTAAGTTTCAAGGTGGGAATGGTGGGGAGGGGGTGAGTCAGAGAACAACAAAGAACTGGTCTACCACCGGATGTCTAAGCCTTGGTGCCTTTTGTCTGCAACGTAATCTTGGGAGGAGGGAAGAATTTTAAAACCTCAATAATGGTCTCCTTAAAATGTTGACATGGAACATCAGAGAGATGGGGCAGGCTGCCAAGAGGAGGACATGCTTCAGATACCTCAAGTGATGGGCGTTCCATCAGGGGGTTCCTTCAAGAGACACATTTAACATCTACAGAACTCTAGAAGGTCAAATCGAGTTGGATTGCTAGAAGAGTCCCCATAGAGGTCACACAAACCCTGAGGGGTGAAGAAGGGACTCTCTTTTCACATCAAGCCTGCATTTCAGGGGCCACCAATAGCATAGCAGAACTTTACAAAACCTGCAAGGAACTTGCCAATCCTACTGCAGTCTCCTCTCCTCCCCTTCCTTCCCAGACCATCTGCACTGCATTGGCCTCCCACGTCTCTACCAAAACATCATGTCCTTACTCTCCTCCATTCCCTTCCCAACCCCGCCATGCTTGCCTCCCTTGGTCCCCTCCACTACCCCCTTTCTCTCCTCCTTCTATCCTATTATGCCGGATGAGGTCTCTATAGTAGTTATAGTAGTCTGCTCTGTAAAAGTGTCTTCTGAACAGGTGCTCACCTGCTCTTCCAGAACTATCAAGGACAACATCTCCTTTCTCGGGGGCGTGGCCAACCGTCATTTGAGGAAGCCGTACCTTGGATGAGCTCCGTATAATACGTCTAACGATCCGCCGCTAACTGCAAATAAAGATTGCAATAACGATAGAATAATCGACCCATCAGACTGTGCATGCCTGGGGAACCTGCAGCCGTAGCCTGCGGCGGCTCTGTTCCCCCGTTTTGACACTGCGACGAAGGAGTGGTGAGACGCCGCGGCCGGAAAATGGCGGCCGCATAGACATCCGTCGCTCCATGGATGCCGGCGCCTTGAACTGAGATGCCACCAGACCCGGGGCACCCAGCTTCGGTTGCGGGAAGCGGGTGCCGAGTGATCCGTACTGGCAGACGGAGACAGAGACCAGCGCCCAGGTGTCCCCGGTCAGCAGAGGGGGGGTAGCCTGGTGTGGCCATGGCGGGCGTGGAGAACGGAGAGAGGAGTGCGGAGCCAACCCAGTGCTCCTCCGCTCGCCCAGCAGCCCGGGACGGAGCTCCAGGGAGCCTCTCAGAGTGATCGCGGGACCCGAGGACAGGAGGCACCACAAACTCTGGCTTTGGCACCCTGCCGCAAGATAACCCAGTGGCTTCCCTGCGGAGTGTGGCTGCTCTACATCATCTGCGGCCTCCGGGGCTGACCCTGAGATGCACGCCACACACGAACCGAGCTGAGCCGGAGGAGAGACCCCGATCGAGTGCGGGAGGAGGCAGTAGAACAACCGGAGAAGGGCGGTAAGGAGTCGGGCGGGGGGTGATCGGAGGTCACTATCCCCTCGGCTTCCAGAACTTGGTGCCCTGATCCCCACGGACCCCAGACCCGGAGGGCCTCGCATCGGGAGGTGGAGCGGCATACTGCTGCGGCCAGGAGCGTGGCACATCAACAGGAAACAAGCGTCAACCCCCTGGGGGCCCCGATCTTAAACGCTCCCTGGCAGCTGCTCCAATCTGCGCCCTGGCCTCTGGACAAGACACCAGCCAAGCCGAACTCGGCATCGGTGTGCCGCTTCCCCCTGACTTCATACCCAAGGGGCCCTTACCTCAGAGCATTCCCTCAAACCAGCCTGCAGTGGGCTGCCCCGCGGGGCCTTTGCGCCACAGGCGCCCTCCTGCCCCAAACTCAACTCGGATCATCCCAACCCACCCGCGGCAGCCCTTAGAGATAGCGGCCAATGCAATCGGCCATACCGGATCGCGACCACCTCAGCACTGCGCCTCCATGAGGCAGGCTGCTCCAGCCACCACCTAAGGCCCACAAAGGACTCAGCAGGCCGCCTTACCACTGAAACTATGTCTAAAACGCCAGAGGCAAACATAGACAAACCACTATGGAAACCTTTTGCCGCCTCGGGGACACCCAGGCAAGACGCCACCCACGCCAGCAGTGAGGCCCTAAATGCAGAAGCGCCCGAACCAGCGAATTCGCAACTGCTGGAAGCCATCATGACACTCCAGAAAACCATGGAAAATAAGATAGATGCTGTAGCCATCGACCTGAATCTGCTGCGGCAAGATGTGCGCTCCATTGCCAATAGGACAGACACCCTAGAGACCCAAATAAGAGAACACTGTGAGTCAAAAGCAAAGCTCTCAAAAGAAGTGGATGTCCTAGTACAGAAGGTAAAGAACCTTGAAGATAGAGCCGAGGAGGCTGAAGGAAGGGCCTGCAGGAGTAATATCACAATCATCGGCCTACCAGAGGGAATCGAAGGCAATGACCCCACGAATTACGTCGAAGACCTACTTATACATGAAATTGGCACGGGGAAGCTATCACAAGGTTTTACTATTGAAAGAGCCCACCGATCCCTAGCTAGACGGCCGCCCCCCGCACATCCGCCCAGGCCTATAATAGCTAAAGTATTGAATTACAAGGACAGAGAAGCAATCCTGACCTTCTCTAGGCTGGGTGGCTCCATACAAAGAGACTCCGCAAAGGTCGCCATTTACCCCAACTACACCCTGCAGGTCCAAAGAAGTAGGGCCATGTTCAACCACACCAAAGCCAGACTAAAAAACGCAGGATTGCGATACATGCTTCTATACCCAGCCAGATTAAAGTTCTTCACAATAACAAAACCCATCTATTCGATACCCCAGCTGAAGTGTCTGAGTGGCTGGATAGAGCGCAGATCCCCGATTGGGAACCGAAACAGCGCAAGCCAAAACCGCCCGAGCCATAGGTGCTCACTTGCACCATCCCCAGGCAGCATTTACCAAACATTCAGAACTACGGGATAATATGCGGCAACCTAGATGCAACCGGAGCCACACCGACCACGGAATACCTTGCATTTGTAACATCAGGAGGTGAAGCTACACCCGCCCCAGAACTATGGTTCTTTTTTTTTGGGTAATTACCCGCCCGTAGGGCACCTACGGACATAGGTCCATGGGGCAGAAACGGGAATGTCAGAACGGGGGATACCCCGCTAGACGTGTTATGTTACAAATTCAGTTCAAGGTTATTGCTTATTGGGACAAGGAAGATCAAGACCAACGAAGACACCGCAAACCACTAAAATATGCAAAAGATGTCAATAGAACCGACCAAATTCACTCGCCACATGGCAGGCCACCAGACCGGGGGCCTGGCGTCGCCGTGCAGCCCACCCAGGAACTTTTACCCACATCACATTCATGGCTAATGCGATCAAGGTAATGACATGAAATGTTAGAGGGCTGAACAGAAATATCAAACAGCACAGAGTCCATACCTTCCTTAAACGCCACAAGATAGGCATTGCCCTATTACAAGAGACCCACCTGAATGCACGGAAATTAGCAGCGATGGCCGGGGTATGGAGAGGGACCTTAATAGGTACCACGTATTCTAGCTATGCCAGGGGAGTGCTAATATGGATAGCCCCGCCCATTCCCATTAAGGTGACACACACTAACATTGATGACGAAGGTAGTATGGTCCAGATACGATGCACTATAGAGGGTAAAGAACTATGCCTGGTCACTTATGCTCCCAACCATGACGCCACAGTCTTCTGTCGATCATTGTACACCCGACTGAGCCCAAGCCGGAATGGCACGTTCATATGGGGAGGAGATCACAATTGTACTCTAGATCCATGCGTGGATAGATCAGTCAGCAAACATTCCCAGCCCTCCCCGCCCGCAACAATATTAAAGGCCCTTAAACAACAATACGCTCTATGCGACCTCTGGAGAGCACAGCACCCTGAAGGTAGAGTCTACTCCTTCTATTCACCACTGCATGCAGTACACACCAGAATAGATAGCATACTGGTTAGCGATGAACACTTAGACGCGTTTCAAGACACCCAATACTTGGTTAGAGTGCTATCGGACCACTCCCCCCTGATAACCACATGGTCCTTAACTACACCCAGACCCCCTATACCCACATGGAGGCTCCGGAGCGAAGCGTTACTAGACAAGGCATTTTGCGAACAAATAAGACAATGCACATCCGCCTACTGGCAGATAAATATCAACAGTGTCCAGCATATCAGCACTGCATGGGAGGCATATAAAGTAGTGATCAGAGGGGGTATGATAGCCGCCGCAGGGGGCGCCCAAAAATCCATCACTTTCCAGCTGACGCGTGCGGAAGACGAGCTACAACACTTAGAGGCTGCAGCCTCATCGGACCCTGCCCACATACGTAGAACAGTCGAAATAAAGCAGGCCTGCCTGCAGCACTGTGAGGCGCTTTGGGAAACTCAGCTACGCCAAACACATTGAAAGAAGCCATGCCCTAGGTGACAAACCTGGGAAGTTGCTGGCGTGGCTGTATAAACGAGAAGCCCCTAGACAACCCATCTGCCAAATCCGTGATGCAGAAGGCCTAGCCATATACTCACAAGAAGACATCAACCGCACTTTTGCAGAATACTACCAAGGCCTCTATACTAACTCCTCACCGCCCACTGACATGGCAAGAGAGGATGTGTTAGATATCATTCGGCTACCACACCTTGAGGAACAAATTTCCCTAGAAGGCCCCGTCACCCCTGAGGAAGTAGCGACCGTCATCAGATCGCTGCCCTCTGGGAAAGCACCGGGACCGGACAGACTCCCAGGAGAGTTTTATAAGACCTACGAAGATATACTGGCCCTGTTATTGTCCCAGGTGTTCAATGAGGCGTACGAATTAGGCCACCTTCCGGACACCATGAGGGAAGCAACTATCATCCCGTTGCTAAAGCCCAATAAGGATGTCACAGACTGTGGGTCATACAGACCCCTGTCCCTATTAAACGCGGATAGCAAGATTCTGACGGCAATACTGGCCATGAGGTTGTGCAGGCCATCCCGATCCTAATCCACCAAGACCAAACAGGTGTATGTACCGGGCAGAACCATCACTGAAGATTTACGTAAACTACACCACGTCATTTACAGCACCGAGGGTAGACAAGAGAAATGTGCAGTGGCGTCCTTAGACGCCTCCAAAGCGTTTGACTCGGTTCGCTGGAAGTGGCTTCTAGCTACCTTGTCCAAAATGGGTATAGGGCCTAGCTTTATCAAATGGGTTACACTCATTTACACCAACCCAGTGGCTAGAGTGCGTACCAACAACATTTTTTCGGATAAATGGAGGCTATCCCGAGGCACTAGACAAGGTTGCCCCCGGTCCCCCATGCTATACATTATCGCCATCGAACCTGTTGCAGCATACCTTAGACAGGAATATGGAGACGTAGGCATCCTGTGTATCCCATTTACTCTCTATGTATGCAGATGACATGCTCCTTTACCTGAAGAACCCTGAACATACACTGCCTTACATTCTAGAGACTTTGCAGGGGTTTCACAGAGTCACTGGCATCCACATCAACCATAACAAATCCTGCTTGTTCCTCCTTGCGACCCTGAGCGGGCTTGAGGCCGACAAGCTCCCCACACTAGATTTGAAATGGGAACCCACCTCTTTTAAATACCTGGGTATCATGATTCATAGAGACCCCAAGACGGAGCACACCCTTAACACAGTCCGGGCGAAGGAAGGCCTAGTGAAATCAATGAACTTCTGGGGCAGGCTGCCACTGTCGGTGGCTGGCAGAGTGGGACTGCTCAAGATGGTAGCATTACCCAGGCTGCTTTACCATTTTACCAACGTGCCATACAACATTCCACATCAATTTTTTAACGACTTACATAAGTTCTGCAGGAAATTCCTGTGGCAAGAAGGAAGGCACAGAGTGGCCCTGGACACGATGCAGAGACCCTATGACAAGGGTGGCCTAAGGGTCCCCAACTTTGAACTCTACTATTTGGCTGCACAGCTGAAACACGTGATCCAGTGGATGGCGGACAGCGCTTCTACAGACACCCGCCTGCTGCAGCCAGGTATCGCCCAATCGCTACTGAGAGACCTGCTGTGGGCCGAGTCATGCCAAAAACACCAATACCCATATTTGGTCCAACTCGGAACTCAAATTTGGAAAAGAGCCAACAAAGCTATGAATCTTAAAGACCCCTACTCCCCACAGATCCGAATAGCCGCAATAATGGTAAACAGACCGGGGAGTCGGAAAATAGTAAGAGACACATGGGAGCTATGCGGCGTTGCCACCCTTGGGGACCTAGTGGATGACCAGGGCATCTTGACCTCTGCTGAACTACAGGAAACCTCAGGAATACACATGGGTCAATTCCTACTACACAATGCTGTAGTGAAAAGAGTTGCTGCCCGCTCGCCATCTATGGAAAACTTGGACACCGGACACGAAAGCATCGAGAGCCTACTGGCAGCAGCGGAAGGGGGCCATGAGACCTCCAGGGTCTACGAAACACTGCTAGACAGCACTACCCAGCACAGCCTCAAGTGCAAGGCAAAGTGGGAAACGGAACTTGGACAGCAATTTGCAGACGCTGAGTGGGAAACCATCACAAGATACCACAAAAAAGTATCTAGAAACGCCAGGTTTCAGCTTGTACAGTTCTACATTACGAACAGAGCATACCTCACGCCGGCAATTATTTCCAGATTCAATGGAGCCAACACCACGGGATGCCCCAAGTGTAACGAACCCCACGCGGACATGACCCATATGTTCTGCGGGTGCCCCGCAATACAAACCTTTTGGGCACAAATCAAAACCAGGGTGGCCGAGGCTGACGTCACCCTGGAGGTGCATACGCCCACAGCATGCATTCTGGGAAGATACCCCAAGAACCGGAAAAATAAGCCACTGGACAGGCTAAAAGACCGAATGTATATACTTGCAAAACGACGCATCGCCATGTGTTGGAAATGCCCCCAGGCCCCGTGCTTAGCAACATGGTGGGAAGACCTCAGGAGATGGACACAGGCCGAAACGGGGGCCTGGGAGAATGCCCGATGCCAACAAAGACTGGACACCTCTGACGATCTACTCCAATGGGTGGAACTCACGGTGACGCTATTCAGCCCCAGGATGGTGGACTCCTCGAGTGAAAGCACGATCATTATGGAATGAAACAACAGAAGGACCTTGCGGTGCAGTTTGTAACGGCCTTGATAGATGGAAGGGTGGGAGGGAGGTATAGTAAGAAGAGGGGGTGTTCTAAGGGTGTTGTTTGAGGCCAGTTCACGGCCCTGATGGTTGTATATTTCACTAAATGTAATAAACAAATTAAAAAAAAAACAAAAAAAAAACATCTCCTTTCTCGCCCCTGCCTTAGATATGATATGATAGTTTATTTATATAGCGTCTATACACCATGTGTTTCAAGGTGCTTCACGACAATGGAGGGAACAAGGGAAAATACAAAAACATTCTTACATGCCATGAACAACAAGAATGTGAAATTAACTATCGTACTCGGCCTGACAACATTTCTGGTAGAGCTGGTGAATTACAAGAGGTGAGGGAGAAGGGAGGAGGAAGGAGGGAGAGGAACAAAACAAGCAACTATCCGACTAGGCCTGACAACAGTTCAGATAGTGCTGGAGGGTGGGGGGGAATGACAAGTAAGGGGAAGGGAGACAGACATTTGTTACTATCATATTATGTCCAGGGACAATTCTGAGAAGAGAACAGATAATAAGAATAGTGAAAATGAGCTGAGAAGCAGAAGGGAGAGCAAATGCAGTTGCAGAGGTCAGTAAAACACATAATGCTGCAAGGGAACAGAAAATGTAGGCAATGATTCATGGTGACGATGGGCACAGTATGTTTCAGGGCCAACCTGAGTACGAGAACCAGGGGAGGTCTAGCATGACTTCTGTAACAATTTCTTTGCCCCTGGCTCTTTCCCACAACCGCTCAAGCACTCCCTTGTGCACCCTCTCCTAAAAAGGCTGGCTGTTGACCATTCAGACCCAGCTAATTACTGCTCTATCTCCATCACCCCTTTCCTAGGCAAACTCCTGGAGAATGTGGTCATCCCCCAACTGACCCACCTCACTGAATCTGCTGACTGTTTCCCTGACCACCGGTCTGGCTTCAGAGCATCCATAAACAGTTCTCCTGTACACCAGTGAAGAACTGATCTTAAATCTTTATTCCAACTCTCCCTCCATTCTGATCCTTCTCGATCTTTTCTCTGCCTTTAATGCGCTCAATCATACCATCCTCATAAACCATTTCCTTGACATCGTCGGTATTACAGACCATGCACTGGCCTGGCTGACCTCCTTCTTTTCCAACTGACCTTCCCAAGTGCAATTGGGCCCTTTCCTCTCTGCCTGATCACTCTCTACTTGTAGCGTCCACCAGGGCTCTATCCTGTCGCTGTGGCTCTTCAATATCTACCTTGCCCCTCTGGCCCACTTGGTCTCCAGCTTCTCTTCTCATTTCCAGTGTTATGCAGATGACACACAGCTCTACATTAAGCTTCCCTCCTCTACCTCCTCTTCTTCCTCTCTCATACACAACTGCCTGACTGCCATCCAGGCATGGTGTTCTGCTAATGATCTCTGCCTTAATTCCACTAAGACCAAGATACTTCTCATTGGGATGCCTGCTCCCTGATTCCCCTCACTCTCTGGCAACCCTCCTTGCCCCCCTCACCATCTTGTGAGGGAAAAAACCTTGGGATAATCTTCGACTCCCCTCTCTCCTTCTCCCCTCACATCTCAGACCTTGGCAAGAAGTTTAACTTTCTGCTCCACTTCCTCAGAGCATTATCCACTTTATCACCTTTCCCCAGAGGCTCGATGTCTTCAGAGCTCTGGTTTTCTCTAGGTGTGACTACTGTAACAGCCTATCCCTCAGTCTGTCTCTCTCCTCCCATCGCCCTCTTCAACTAATCCAGAATAGGATTGCAAGGCTTATGCTTGGCATCAAGCCCTGGGACCCCATCTCTCCAGCCCTAAAATCTCTCCACTGACTCCCGGTGGCTGCGAGGATCAAATGCAAGACCCTCTGCAACATCCACAAGACTTTCTTGGGCCTGAGACCCAGCTATATCCAACTTTCTATCCATAAATACCTCCCGGCTAGAGTCCTTTGGTCCTCTACCTCCAACTCTCTGCAGATCAAACATTTCTCCAAGCAGAGAGTGGGGGGTAGATCTCTTTCTTCGGCAGGAGCCTCCCTCTGGAACAGCCTTCCTGCCCTCCTCAGACTTGAGCCAGATATCCTTAAGTTCCGGAAACTTCTCAAGCCTTTCCTTTTCTCCTCCTCCTTCCCTCCCCCCTGCCCTTGCTAACATCGCCCTTCGGCTGAAACTGGTGCCTGGTACCTTATGAGCCTTACAGGGGCCAGGCCCGCCTTGTCCAGTCCTCCACGGCACCCCTTAACCAGCACTTGCCCTCGATCACCCTTCCCCAACTAACCTGATTTTGGCCCCCTCACACCAGCTGACCCTTACCCCTGTTTGCCTTGGCACTTGCCCACCTGGACTCCCATAAGCACTTGCCATGCCCTGGGGCCCCTCCTGCCCTATCCTGCCCCCTACCCCTGGAATTGTGTCACTGCACTTGCATGGTCTGAATGTCACAAGGCCTAGTAGGACCCTTTATTGTTGTTTCTCCTATGCCACATGGCCCTTTTTTTGTCTCGTGGCGCCTTGAAACACTTGTGTATAGGTGCCTTACAAATGTCCAATAAATAAATAAATACTCCTAGGGGTGCTGGATGGGAGGGAGGTGCACCTGGCCAGCTCCGATGCATCCACCAGATGCATCTTAAATAATGACAATCTCGATTTACTGGTAATAACTGAGACTTGGCTACATGAGGCCGCAGGACCAACTGTCATGTTAGCAGTCCCTGACAACTACCAAATCATTAGAGTGGACCGGCCTAATGCCAGAGGTGGTGGCCTAGCCATCATCTTCAAAACAACCCACCCTATTAGACTTGCCACCTCAGCTCCCTTTACATCCTGTGAAGTACGAACCGCCAAATTGCCCCTCTGCAACAACCGTACTCTAACTATCCATTTGATATATAAACCCCCTGGGCCTCTAGGCACCTTCGAAGACGACCTAACCAGTCTTCTAGCCGACAACACCAAAGATCATCCCCAAACACTACTGTTGGGAGATTTCAATCTAGGCTTTAATGATACTGACAACAAACATGCTGAATCTATTGCTGCCTTACTAAATGACCACGGTCTTACGCAAAAAGTCCTCTGACCAATGCATATCAAAGGAAGGACCCTTGACTGGGTATCCAAACTAAACTGCACCATCAACATTACCGATATTGTCCCACAATCCTGGACAGATCATCACTTAATAAATGTCTCTGCCGCATTAGACCTCCTCAGTCCCAAGCCTAATAATATGGCACTGCCTCTCCCTACCAGAAGTAAGAAGGACATCACTGCTGAAAAACGTATCCCTCTTCTCCTCCCTGCCATATCTGGAATGGAAAATAACAACCCTGACGCATTGGTAAATACCTTTAACAATGCTTTGACTAAGGCACTGGACATGATTGCTCCTGTCAAACTGCGCAAAGCTAGGCAAGTAGAGCACCTGACTGCCTGGTTCTCCCCCGAACTCAAATCCTTAAGATCACAAAAAAGGAAACTCCAGTCTGTCTGGCGTCACTCGCCCTCTGAAAATAACAAAAATAACCTAACAGAATTTGCGAGAATGTACAAAAAAGAAATAACCAAAACCAAAAAGAACACCTTCAATGACAGGATTGAGAAAGCTAAATACAACACTAAAGAGTTATTCCCCATCCTCCGCGAACTAGAATCTCCAATTCAACCGGTAGACAATGCCCCAAAGGATAAAGCATGGTGTACTAACATACAAAATGCTCTATCGAATAAAATCTTGTCCTTACAATGCAAAATTGCTAAAAAAAAGGCCTCACTACCACTCACTGAGCAACAAACTAGTCAACCTTCGCTGACTAGGACAACCACACCCTTTAGATTCAAGACTATCTCCAGAATTGAAACAGAAAAAATAATACTCTCCCTCAAACCTTCTAACTGTAAAGGCGACACGTGCCCAGCACAGATAATAAAAGATGCAGCTAGAGACCTATCCCCTTTTATCTCCAAGCTGAATAACTCCTCATTTAAAACTAATACAGTTCCGGCCAATCTTAAAGAATCCTGGGTTCTACCATTACTTAAAAATCCAACCCTGGGCCCCACTATCCCTACCAATTACAGACCCATCACCACTGTGCCATTTCTACTTAAAATTTTAGATAGAGCTGCTTACATACAAATTCAGGACTATCTAGAAGCCAACCACCTACTTGGCTCATGACAATCGGGCTTCCGCCCTCTCCATGGCACTGAAACAGTGCTGTTAAATCTTAAGACACAAATTGAAGAACTAAAGGATAATGGAAAAATAGCGTTGCTACTCCTACTGGACTTGTTGGCAGCGTTCGACTTGGTGGACCATGTAGTGTTATGCACCACCTCCAATCTGCCGCCAACTTCACCAAAGATGCTATAGCGTGGGTCCAATCCTTCTTAGCTAACCGGACCATGAGAGTCTTCTCTACTTCAGCCTCTGCCAACCCCATTAAAATAACCTGCGGGGTCCCACAAGGTTCCTGCGTCTCCCCATCTATGTATAATATCTTCACCAAGCCTCTGTTTGACAAGTTGGATAGACTGGGTGTCACCTACACTAATTATGCAGATGACACACAGATCCTCATACCCCTTTCGGGCAACTTCGAGGCTGACTCAGCCTTGGTGAACAAAATATACACCTTCATTCAGGCATGGATGGCATCCCATGTCCTCTGCCTGAATGACGAAAAAACGGAATTACTAATCTTAGGTTCTGAAGCCAATATCCAAAAACTCAGCCCAAACTGCACATCCTTCAACATTTATAATAACCCTATCAAGGTGATGTCTGTAGTTAAAACTTTAGGATTCTACTTAGACTCCTCTCTCACCCTCAAAAAGCAAGTCAATTCCCTTGCCTCATCCACAATGTACACTTGCAAACTCATCAGAGCTTCCAGACCATACCTCTCGAGAGCGAGCTGCACTACACTAGCCAACGCTCTTATCATGTCAAGATTAGATTACTGTAATGCCCTGTACTCAGGAGCCAACAAATACATTACAGACAAAATCCAAAGACTGCAGAATAACGCCCTGAGGGCAGCATTGAACATCTCTTACAGAGAGCATATTACTGAATTCAGGAAGGAGGTTAACTGGCTGAAAATAACGGGCAGAATTCTTCTCAAAACAGCATCCCTCACCTCCAAATGCCTGAATAACCTAGCACCCCATCCCTCATGGATAGAATTACCAGGAGAACAGCTACCCGCCCTACGAGATCTGCTAACTCATTTATGTTAGAGATTCCTAGGTTGAAATGCTCGACAGCAGGAGGAACCAGTTTCCCTGTTAAAGCGGCACAATGTTGGAACAAATTACCAGTTGACCTTAGACTAGAAGAACCCTATCCTATATTCAGACATAAGATACTCAATTGGCTACACACTAACAACACCTAACCGCCGAACTACACTTCTACTTCTCCAGCCCCTACACGACCCTTTGTTCCCTCAAACTAGACTGCAGATTGGTTAACTATGCACGCATGGTCGTCTGCTCTGTCATATTTGTATGCACCATGGATATACATCAACGTAGACATGTAAGGTTGTATATACATATCTGTATATGTATGTGTGCATATATTGATACTCACGATAATGCCTCCTTGACTTACCAAGACCATTGCTTTGTATTTAATGTATCGTGTACCTGTATCTTTGCTCCTACTGCAATCACTGCTCTATGTGTAACGCTCACCTGGTATCCACGGGGACATCACTCAGCCTGTTCTGTCCTCTTATGACCTCAAAACCTTCCCTGGAGTCTACTCGACTGGAGACTGGGCCTGAAACACTGGATTGGTAGAGTTTAACTCCCTATTGTCTCTGTGTGCTTGAACCCCTTCTTCCCAGGGGTCCAACCCTTCCCTTTGATCCACAGCTCACCTTGTTTTCTTGGAAAGTGTGCTCTCCATCCTACTTTCACCGCAGGGGCGCGTTGATTGATGCGGGCTCGTTGCTGCCTAGTTACTTCACTGGCAAGAGTACGACAGGTAAGTATAATGAGTCTTTTGAACTGTTCTCTAACTTTGTTCCTTTCCTTCCTTAGATGATGGGGGGCGTCCGGGGATGGCGACGTGCTGCTGAGATGAGGAGCGCTGAAGGTGAGAGCGCAATGCGCGATGCGACCCTTTCGTATTTGTATTGAACTGAGTTCTTTTTCTGTGTCTTTTAGGTGCCGCGACATTTTCTGTGTGGATGCCGGTTATGAAGAAGAAATGCGGTGAGTAAGCGCGGTATGCGGCGCCTCTAGATGTTTCCACGCTAACCTCGAATGTATTTTCCCTCTTGCAGATGGATGAGAAGTTCCAGAGACAGAGTTCCCCCAGAGCGGCTGGGATTCAGGTAAGTGTTTGAAGCTCGTACAGTCTTCAAAAATAAGCGAAGATTTGCTGAATGCTTACTAATGCCTTTTTTCTGTTCTTTTCCCTTTTTCTTAGGAAGCGGCGTGCCAGGATGGGAATGACACCGCCGAAGATGCCCGCAGAACAGAAGGAGCGATGAATGATGGGCAGAAGCGCTGCAAGGTAAGGCTGTTCCTAACAGTGTTCTTGTTCTTGCAGGAGCTGAGCGCAGAAGAAAGATGCAGGCCTACTGGACACCGGTCCGAACACGGTGAGTGTCACGCTGCAGGTGCAGAAAACACAAAGCATGTTTCTCAGCCTGGGTGTGGCTTAAATAGTCTTTGGGTATCCCAGGTGTCTCTGGGCTGAACCACAACCAAAAGACTAGACTGCACATGCAATTCTGGGAACGGAAATATGTGGGGGCATCCATCTTGTCCCCATCAATGCACTACAAGTCAAATCCCCAATGTTATCTTGGAGGGCTGGGGACATGATGGGCAGGAATCATGACATATGTATTGCTACCTTGTACTGTAACTAAGTTTTAAGACTTCTTGTTTATGTTGTGCCCGTCTACCTAAGGGCTTGGTGTGCATTACCAAACAAATAAATAAAACAAACAAACATAATGATACATATTTCCTGGTGGTGGTTAAGATGATAGGAGGCCATAGACATAGTGAGTTAATCTGGGGGCGGTTGGATTTTAATTGCCTGCTCAAGCTTCTCATGGAAAGGTCCGACCCCAATCCCATATATGAGATCCTGTCATTGAGGTCCTTAAACAGAAGAAAATCAGATCTCCACTTAGCATTGGTCGGGAGAAACCTTTTCCCCAACTTTAGGGAGGTACGATACGTAGGGAAGATGCTTTTGCGCTGCTTCCCACTAGCGGCTACGATGGTCTTGGACAGACCAAGGGAGGTGATATTCAGGGGGAGATTACGAGCAGGGCCTTTGTTAGAAGAGATTTATGAAAACAAGATCTGTCAGAAAAAAGGAATACTTTGAATTGAATGAGGGGTTCGTAGAAGATTACAGAGACGTTTGGAAAGTGCTCAAAAGGACTTCTAGGGAGCAATGCCTTGACACATCATATGGGATCCGAGGTGACACTCCGGAACACCATAAGGGGACAGAGAAATGCATCATGCAACTGCAGAGCTGAATTATTAAGCAAATGCATCCAACAACAGCAGGCACAAAACCGTCTGGGGAAACACGATCATGAACAATATACAGGGATGGTCCAAGAGGAGGGAGACAAATCGAGTCACCTCCTGGCGTTGCTTTTTAAAACGAGAGGAACCAGAGGGCACTATTACCTAAATACAGAAGGAAGAGGGCTCCTTAGTCATGACACAGGAGGGCATAAACAGAGTCTGCCCTAGCTATTACATGAACCTCTATAAGAACGTGTGTTTGGAGGATGCATATGACATAACTGAGATTATGAGCCAGGCTTCTCTCACCAGTTGAATGATGCAGCTATGATGGCTCTAGAGGAACAAGTGACAGAGGCTGAGATCAAAGTAGCAATAGAGTCCCTTACGAATGGGAGAACACCGCTACGACAGCTCTATGAATATGCCTTCCTGCAGATAGGGCACTGTGGGAGTTGATATCAAAAGGAAAACCCTTGTTACAACAGCAAGGGTTTGCTGCTTACAAAAGCGTTGAAATAAATTGATCAATCCACTGTTGCACTTCGACTTTATCGGGGGATGTATAATTTAAGTATCTTTGGATTCGTCTTAAAGAAACATCTTGAAGAATCCTAAAGAGGATTTCACTGGAACCTTGTTCGATTAAAGTCTGCCCAAAGTCCCAGACAATTGTGTAAAGATAAGGAATTTTAAGGATGGTGCAGATTTTGCCTCTAGCCCATTCAGGGAGATATTTCAAGGAATATGCTTTTGGAAAAGGACTGCCTGCTGCTAGAACACTGGTATGCAGAACCTTGCTTGCTGAGTGGCAAACCTACAAGTTCTCCTGGCAACCATCATGGCTCAAAAGGACAGAAGAAGGATTCACCCTTTTGTCAGACTCCATGGACAGGGCCTCACTGTGCCACAGGAACATAGAAAGCTGGCTCGTACTCTTCCTGCATCTTTGAAACCTGCAAGCCAGTTTGTGAGTTTGGATTCAATAATCCCTATCTATGCCTCATATCAAGACACACAAATTCCTCCCCCTTTGCCAACAATGAACAAAGAACCAGGCTGGGGTATAAAGAGAATATATATGCATTGAACATAAATGCTCAATTATTGTCCTTGACTGTTTACACATGCCACCTTCTCAGTAGCACAAAACAAAGCTTCAACACAACATGCACTTTCCTTTTTGCAATAACAGGCAACTATTACTTGATACAATTTAAATTGAAAAGAAAAGCACAGTTTTGATTTTTAAAACAAGTCAGACATACAGTGCTTGATACATGGGGTTTCTATGCACAGTTGAATCTGCTTGCAGTTTTAAAAACACACAGAGTTTGAAGATACTTTTTATTTATAGAACCATTCTTTCTCCACCCCAAAGGCAATACCAAAATCGTTCTGCTATCAGGGTCACTTACTCACTCTCAAGTTAAGAGTGTATATTTTTCAATGGAGAATTATATGCAGCACCCCTCTGTTTAAAGGCCAGGTCTGGGGAGTGGGGACCATTCAGGAATTTCGTTTTGTGTCATGAGCACCCCTTTGTTTAAAATACAATGTTTAAGGAGTGGTGACAATTGGGAATTTTGTTTTCGGGCAAACACCTTTTTGTGAAAAGGCAGAGTTTTGGGAAGTGTTATCTGTTGGGAATTTCATTTCTTTGGATTAACACCTTTTTGTTTTGAAGGCAAGGTTTGGGAATGGTGACAATATACATTTTATTTTTGTAGCAAGGACACCCCTCTTCTTTCGAGAAATTTGGGGTGAGCAGGAAAGATAAAGGCACCCAATTACTTTAAGTGACTATAACTTCATTCCTACTAGGAAAAGTATGGACGTTTTGAACTCCTCCAAGCTACCCCCTGCGTCAATCTATTTGGGAGTTGAATTAATATACAGTCAAATATGTCAAGGGCCTGCACAATTTGCCCCCCTCCCACTCACTATGAAGGGAAAATAGTAAGGCTGGCCAGATTTTGGCTTTCCCAGTTTCTCTCTTCCATGGAAAGTTCAAGGTCTCTCAATGTTAAGGCCTCTGCACCCAAGTAAGGTCAGGCAGCTGTCTCAGGATTCATCCAGTTGGTTTATAGGCAAGTCCTTGCCTAAAGATTTTTAGTAGCTTTCCCTCCAAGATTTTTGGAAGGTTTTTCTTTGTCTCCTTGTCTCTCTCCCTCTGCATAGAGCAAGTGAGTTTTAATGTCCCTCCCACAAAATATTATGATCAGGAGGTGTCAATTTATTGGCTATACATTTTCTTTGGACCCCTGCAGTTCTCTACTGCTCCTAAGGTTTCACCCCTGTCTGCTGATAGGCCCTGGGTGTTCCATGATTAAAGTGAAATTGAAATGTACACACCTTCTATTTTCATTTATTTCTTTGAATTTATAA
Organism: Ambystoma mexicanum; assembly: GCF_040938575.1. Lineage (NCBI taxonomy): Eukaryota > Metazoa > Chordata > Amphibia > Caudata > Ambystomatidae > Ambystoma > Ambystoma mexicanum. The sequence continues at coordinate 1,577,579,659 of NC_090929.1, read as the reverse complement.
AGCGCACAGCGGCCCTGGGGCATCTACAATTTCTTTTATCACAACATTTCCATGCAAAAAGTCCCTATATGACACAATGTAGTAATGTACCAATAAATTACATAATATATAGATATTAATGTTCCCCTACTCATGACGGAGAGGTGGGGCTTACTTTCATTTCGGCACGTTATTGCACGGGCGCACTTTGGTCTATCACCCTTTTTGAAAAAACTAACAAAGTTGGGAATATGAAACTTCAAATATCTAATCTTACAAGCCATTAACACCCCCAACTTTCAGATTTCTAACATTTTCGGGGCAGCTAGAAACACCTTTTTTGATGCAACCATAAAACTCCAAATCACACTTGAATGAAAGTCACATAAACACCATCGCCTGGAAACTAGCTTCAAAATCACAAATGTCAAAAACTGATAAGTTTAATGGTCTCATAATTATTACATAACATGACATCTGTAATGTAGATCAATGGCCATATATTTATACATAGGTTGGATTAATTTCATTTCTCTATTTCCTTGAAATCACGTGGTTCAGAGAATCTGCAGTCTCTGACTGAAGGTTGATTTAGCCTGCAATAAAATGATCAATCACTCTTGAGGAGCCCAAAGCTGAACTAACATGGACACTGTGTAGATAATATCTCTGTCACCAGTTTGTCTCTTAAATCATGAGGGTGTGCTATAATTTTCCATTTTGTCCTCATAATCTTGAGTTGACCACAATTCCAATATAATAGTGTATTGTCTTTTAAACATTTCACCCACCCAGACTGGCTCTGTGTGGATCTGGTCTGTCATAAATACCTGGTATGCTCCAGCCTCAAAGAAATAGCTCTTCCAGATAAGGACCCCAATAGACCTGTAATGGGGGAAGTCACTTGCAAAATCTGCCAAGCACCTACATGGCCCTGTCTTCTTTGGGCCCATGCAAGATTTGCATGTTGCATCTGAAAACAAAATAGCCTTTTCAATTATTGCATTCTTTCCTAGTGCAGCATTTTATTTATTTAAACAACTTGCGTTGTTCTATTATTGTTCAATGCACTCTTGAATGAATGCATTTTCTTCCTGCTTTGCACAGCAGTAGTTTATTAATGGGGCAACAGAAATTAAACCTTGCTGTTCATTTTGTTATTTAACATGTGCATTTTCACCCTTAACAGCATTTGTAACTCCATCTATTTTTGACATCAACTGAATAATGCACACAGCCTCCCATTCAACATGTCAGTTCCTGTGTTGCTTAATTTTAAGGGTGCACAGCAGTTTGATATGTGTCAGTTTCAATGGCAAATGCCACTTTTTGTCTCTTAACCAACAATGTGCCTTTTCCATCTTCACATATTTCTTGTGTCAACTTTCAGCAAAACACATATTTTCCATGATACACTGTTCAATGTATCATTTTCAGCAAGACACACATTTTGCATTCACTAATCATCTTCACTGTGTTGAGGTTTCCAGTGTGCCTTGCCATATGAATCATGTATTTCAAATTAGAGGCCTAACCTGGCCTTTCCTTTTGTGTGGTGGGGCTGTCATTAGACCCTACAGTGTTCCACAATGTGAGGCCTGTGTCAGTGAATCTGGCACCCCCACTCACTTTCTGGAGAATCTGGTTGTGGCCAAGGCCAGGACAGCAGAGCAGTGCAGGCAGCGTGGTTTAGGCCTTAAAGTTATGCATTGGTTGGGGAAGGCCGGGGCATTTCAGTGCTGGACTGCCTTTGTGGATGGGACAAAGACTGATATGCAAATGGATATTTCTCCTTTGTGAAGGGTGCAGTGAGCTAAAACGTGTTGTAGACCCTCCTGGGTGGACGAAATTCCATAGAACAGGGTATTTGTTCCCACACTTCTTTGTAAGGCTGGAGAAGTGTTGTGGACACATCAGTGAGTTGTCGACAAGATTTTGAAATCATTGCAGGCTTTGACTGGCAACTAGTGGGCCTTTTGTCTTGCCTGAGATATGGGGTCAGTTTGCGTCATGCCTCAGGCGGCCCATAGGGTGTTATTTTGGATCAGTTGGAGCTTGGGTATGTTTTTGGTAGAGGTGCCTGAGAGAATGGGGTTACAAAAATCAAATGTTCTACCAATGCTGGACCTGACGAGGATGAGGCATTTGGCAGGGGACAGACATGTTCTACTGAGGGTGATGAGCACAGTGGAGAAGGCTGTTGCTGAGGCAATCACCTTGATGTGTTTCTGCATGGATAGCTCTGCATCAAGGTAGATGCCCAGGGTCTTCACGTGACTGGAGACAATGCTACTATTGCCATCAATGGAGAAGGAGGAGAACGCAGGGTCCAGGCTTTTAAGCCGATGTGGAGCTCCAACAATGAGGAGCTCAGTCTTGTCATCATTCAGGCATAAATGGTGTTCGGCCAGCCAAGTCTGGATGATGCTGTATACGTGGTTGAATTTAGGAGGGCCTAGAGTGTGATTACCACGGAGTATGAGTGTTTCATTTGTGTAAGTGCTCACATACGTTATTGCACCTTGATTGGGCATTTGTTATATTTTGCGATCACATTACTTATGTTGTTTTGGTTGCTTCCGTGCTGGCTTGCATCGCTCTTGATTACTATAGCCTGCCCTGAAACAATGCTCCCTGGGAGAGTTAAAGGAGGTGTACCAATCAGGTGGTGCCTGTTTCATTTTGAGATCACTGCTTGTTTCGCAGCAGCGTTTGGATGTGTAGAAGTTTAGAAATAATGCTCATCCATGTACTCCTGTAGGGCAGCGTTCATTCTGACACATACATTGTCTCTGCTAAGGGGAATAGCACAGTAGGCATGTGAAGACACAGAGAAACCTCTGCCAGCCTTTGTAGCTATCTGTAGAATGTGCAAGTTCCCAGAGCACAGCTAGAAAAGATGGAGATCGTGGACCACTCAAGGGGAGTACGGAAGATCGAGAAAGCAGTGGTAAGCCAACAGCTCCTGGGATGCTGCTGGCAGGTGGGCAGAAAAAGAGGGCCAATTAGCGAATATAGGGACATTTAGTTAAACACAGGGACTCCGACCATAGGATTAGGTCATTCAAATAAATTGTTTCTGTCTAAATGGTGTTAAAAAGGTGGGCAGAAAGGCCAACGACTGCACAATGCTCAGAAAGTCTCGGAAAGTACACAGCGCTATAAGGAGTATCTTAGGCTGTTCCACAGAAGATCAGAATTGCTTCACTTCCACAATGACCAGCAAGGTGTGTCTCTTACCCTTGCCTGATTCACATGCAACCTTTGCCACCTGTACAGCAGGAAGTGGCCTCATTAGCCGTACGCTCCAGTGGTGCACGTGCACCAATTTGCATTGTAGTAGCAGTAGGGCAAATATTGCTGAGGCTAGAAAACATTCTTTCAACACATTTTTTAAAATGGGCCATAAGTGTAAAACTGGTAATACCTTTTGGTATTAGCACTAGAGAACACATCGCCCTGGTGTAAGACTGCATTGAGATAAGTGATCACTTGAGTAAGGTACACAAGGGACAGAGTTTGGATTCTACTTTTTGAACAAACCAAACGTCCACATGACAAACAAATGAGAATGACGTGGAGCCGCCTTCCTTCACCAAAAGCCTGTAATAACTGTAATTTAATCCCAAAATCAGGACAAAGCACCTGAGCACGATGGAATCCCAACTGAACTTCTGAGAGATGAAATAGATGACGGACTCCCTATCTGACTGCAGTGTTTAATTCAATTTGTGTCTTTGGTGAAGTGCCTTCTTCTTGGAAGACTGCAGAACTTGTGCCACTGTATAATAAGGGTGCCAGTGGAAAAAAAGGAATGATCGCCCTCTCTAGCTCCTTCATGTCATTGGAGAATTTCTGGAGTGGTGATACTGATAGACATGGTTGGTTGAAAGAATAATGATTACCCACCTTCTGGCTGGTTTTCAGAAAGGTCTCAGCTAAGTGGGCCAGGGCTTGACACTATACCTTTTCATTCAGAAGTATGACATTAAAAATAAATAAATAAAAATTAAAAAAGACTGCAATTTATCTTTGTGGACCTGAATGCAGTCCATAGGTCGGAGTTGAACTTCTCTCTTATTAGACAGAATGGTCAAGAATCCATAATTTCAGCAATTTCTTACTTTATAATGCACATACTTTTACTGTCTGATGGTGCCTCAGTGGCAAAAACACAAAGTGCGTCAAATTACAAAAAAAAAAGTCAGGGCAACGTCCTGCCTCCACCTTTTTTTTCTTTATATATTAACAAAATTGTCCAAGACCTAACATCTTTTTCTTCTGATGCCCATTTAGAAAGTATACCCATCCGCCTGATTGTTGATAAAGCAGTACTGGTCTCCGAAACAATATTCGCCTAATAAAACAAGTGAATAGAAGTATTGATTTCTGCACTGGTAGAGGGATAGACCTACGTATTGCAAAAAAGAAAGTACTACGGACAGAAATAATAGACACAAGATGAATCCATGTGTGAAGGGCAAACAGAGGAGATAGTATTTTTTGCCATTCTGCCCATTGCATTGGAGATTGGTCTCCCCAAGTAGCGAAAACCCACTGCAGACTAAGGGCCCGATTCATGGAACTAGTTGCGTGTAAAATACCGGATTTGGGTAACAAAATGCATGCAGAATTCCGTGTGTCGATTCATGGAATTGACTGCGCAGAATATTATGCCAACTTGCGTGGATTACCAGCATGCTCTGTGCATCTCTGCGAGCGTCCGAGTGCCTTGCGCAAGAGACCACGCAGGACGTGGGCGAGGCCTATGCAGATGGCGGATTTGTGGGCAGAATATGGAAAATGGGGAACAACATGCCTAAAAGTGGGCGTAGCTAGGGACGGCACGCAAGCAGCCCATGGCACGCCCACAAGTGCGCATGACAAAGCGAATTCATGGATGTGACCGCCCAACCTGTCGCTAGCGAAATGCCCTTGCAAAGCCCTCAATCTCTCCGCTACACGGAAGCAAGCCTACAGACTTGCGCAGAGGATTTGAAACTTTGAGGAAGAGTTTGCATGTCAGATTTAGGGGTGTGTGCATGCAGATGGGGTCCCAATCCTAGTTATGGGTGCACGTACACAGCGTAGCGGGGTGCAGGAACGGTTTACAGGGGTTCGCACAAATATTTGCAGCGAGTGATTACCGAGTTACGATAACTCTTAGGCATGTTGTCAGGGTGCCAGTGACAGTTGCGGGGGGCCCTGCGAAGGGTCCCTGAAGTGCAGGCCTGCTTTCGGGGGACACCACACACTGTTTATGGGGTGCATATGTACACGTCTTGGAGCATGCAAATGTAGCTATTGTTGGCTCTTTTGGCATTGCGTTGGGGCGTATCAGGGGGTGTCCAGCGCAAGTTGTGAATACAGTTAATTTGAGTGAGGGATTTGATGAATAGACAGAGCATGCAGTGTAACTCCTGCACGCCGGCTCACGCCGGGTCTTTCTCGGCGCACATGATTTGTGAGATAAATGCATGCTTTTCCATGAATTGGGCCCTAAAAGTCTCTCTTGAACCAACAGAGCGGTGGGACCAAACCACCAATGGTACCAACTACAGTCCAGACAAGTAGTATTTTACGGATTCGAGTTGTGGTGCATTTTTATCCCATAACTACTGCTGAACATTGTTTTTTTGTTTTTTTATTGTGTTCTATGTATACCAAAATCAACATACAATCTTGCGGTATACTCAGAGCTAAATTGGGTAAGAATTAATAATATTCTAAAAGAAACCCACTTTTTTGTCGGATCCATCTCTGGGCGACCATAGAGCTCATGAAATACAAAGACACACATGATCTCTATAAGGGGGACAATCATTACCAGGGGTCTACAGCACCTAACAAATCACAAGTAATGAACCTCAGGTGCAGCGATCAAAGATCCCCACCCACTCCACTCAGCAGGGTGTAAAAGTTAGAAAAAGTAGTTTCTTATGCATGTAGATGGGAGCTCGTATGCACCTATGCTAATTTTGATGGTTAGCCAGCCACATTTTTAGCTATATCTTCCGAATGTTAACTTGCGTCACACCTATACAGGATTGTGAATGTTAGCCAGTGTCGCAGTCATATGCAATGGTGAATGTTGGCTTGCATCACACCTAGACAGAATTTCGAATCTTTGCCAGCGCCACTTACTAGTTATTTCTTCTGAATATTATCTTGCCTCACATCTAGACAGGATTTGAATGTCCATTTTCTAACCATCTGAAGCGATTGAACCTGCACCCCAATGACTAATGCTCAATGTGATCCCGAGCAATGATGCCACTGAATATGCTTGTTAAGTCGCTATTAAGCAAACGCACGCTTGAAATCCAGAATGTGATCTCGTTAGATCATAACTCCACCCAAACACTCACCTCCTATATCACTATGCTTACTCCCTACTCTACACCATCACACAATTAGAGTGCAGCTACACCCCTTGATCAATTTCGGCCTAACTGCACACAAAAGTGTCCTACATAGGCCTAACACAGCCAGAACCCAGTCTTGGTGTCCACCCTCCAGACTGCACACATTCAACTGATATCAATACCACCACACCTAACGCTAGGATGCAGCAGTGGCGGCCGCTATCATAGGGTGGCAGAGCGCCGCCCCCCCACTTAGGCCCCACCACCAGGTGTGAGTACTAACAAATTCAGTAGAAGTTCTGAAGTTCTACTTCTGAATCTGTTTGTATTTTCCACCTCGTGGGGGCGCTGTGGCGAGACACTGGCGACAATTACCTTCCTATTGTTGCAGCCGGCCCATGAATAGGATTCCTTTTCATGGGCCGGCTGCAACAGCGGGCGTGTCCCGTTTTACATTCCTTTTTCTTATAGGAAAGTGCGTGGAGTTCGTAGCTCCACGCACTTTACGTAACACTTTTAATTAGGATGCTGGCGGGGCGCTTGAGGGGTGGCCCCGCCAGTATCACTATGTGCGCAAACAGCGCAGCAAAGATCTGTAATCTGCAGGGAGGGACCCTCCGTCCCGCCCTGCATATATACAGTAATCTCATTGGCTGTTTGCCAATGGCTGGCAAACAGCCAATGAGATTACTGTATCTATGCAGGAGGCAGCCAATGACTTCAGTGTGGGGGTGGGGTGATGGCCCAGGCTGCATCCACCCATCACACTCCTCTCTCTCTCTTCCTCCATCATCCTCGTGTTTTCAACGTGTTGAGCTGAGCTGCCCAGCCCTGCTGCCCACCAGAGAGAAAGAACAGTCTGCACTGCAGGCGGAAGAAGTTTGCCCTCTCCGACTCCGTCCACCAGAGTAAGTACAACTGTTCTGTGGCCACAGCAACTTTTACTTGTTGCTTAGTTGTACTGGTCTTGCCTGGATATGTGTGAAGGCCTGGCTCCATTATGGGAGCTGGCACAATGCAGGTCAAGCCCCTGCTTTTGATCATGGCGCCTCGCTTTTGTTACCCTGTAAAGTTTGATTACTTGCTTTTGATTTCGCCAGCCCTCCGCCTCCCCTCCGACTGCTGGAACCTGAGGCCCGCTTATTTTTTGTATGTCCCAGCATTTGTTGTGGGACATACAAATGAGCGGGCCTCAGGTTTACCGGCAGTATCACGGCGAAGCAACGCCGCTTACATTTGAATAGAGCTCTGGTGCTTGGCGAAGGGTGTTCAGGAAGCAACAGGTAAAAAAAAAAAAGAAGCATGCAACGGTGCAAGCCATCGCCAAATTCCAGTATTAAAGCCGCCGGCAGTCGGGCAGCTCTCCTGCACTGCCTTCTGAGGCACACGTAGCCCGAATGTCATCAAGTACAACGACCTGGTCAGCAGGGCTGGCTCATTTTGAGATGATCAGTGCCGTCTCAGGGTGAAACACTCCTTCAGGGTTCAGGTGCACGGCCAAACAGTGTTTCAGATCAGGTGGCAGAATAATTAAAACAAACATACATGACGCACTCGGAAATAATGTTTCCGCTGCACAACTAGCAATGCCCCATTTAATGTTCATTCAAACCAGTCGGTACATCATATACGCATTCCTTTTAAAAAGATTGTTTTGCTAGCTGAACGAATGCACTTCATAATGTTTTGTGTTTGTCTCCTTTATTGTCGTTGCATGTATTATCATGTTTTCATTGTGTGTTTGCGCATGTGTCTTGCATTTAATAACATATTGCCGCGCACGCAAACCGTGTGTGTGTAATGTTCTCTTTTTAAGTAATGGTCTGCCACACAAAGCTCTGTATTTGCCATTAGCGCATTTAATGTCAACGTGTGTGCAGATAAGTTTGCAGAACAATCAATCAAAAGATTCTTCCCAGTGACGTATGCCCACTTGCATTATTCAAGTACGCTGGCTAGGCTCGGAACGCAAAATGGTGCTGTGGGCAAGTTTGATGAGTTACTTCACTATGCAGCTTGTCGTTTTGGCCAGTGTTGCAGAATACATATCTTTAAAATGCACAATTTGTATCACATTTTATTAAAAACTCCCCTTGTTTACTATTCAAACAGTCTGTCCCAAAATGAATCAATTGCAATTTGCAACTGTGGGCCACTTTTTCATTGGTGCCCGAGACAATTTTACGCAACCAGTCTGACCCTGCGCTGGCTCATCCTCACCTAGGATCTAGGCCTCCCATTGGCCCAACACTGAACACCTGACCCCATCATCTCCTGCAAGAATCCCTGCACCCAGGAGCCCGTCAGCCATTCTAGTCCTCAACCATTGTGTGATGGGTATTTGAGGGTGATGGAGACCCAGGCCATTTCCTCTGCATGGGGCAACCCAAAACTATCCACTTTTTTGCCAGCCAGCACTCACCTCTGAAGTCCCTGCAGGTGATCCAGGCTTTTCATTGGATCAATCACTCCCATATACCACCACCTAACACACCATCCAGCCTGTCTGGTTGCTAGAAAAGCGTCTTGCCTGTTCGCCCTCTTCATCCCTTGCAGAAGATGGCGATCATTATCTCGATGCAAGTACTCTGACCCTATCTTCACCAGCCTACACTACCACCTGGGCCTCATGAATCAGACTTTAATCTTCACGCACCACAACTGAACATTCTGACCACCACTGACCTTGATTTTGTTGGTCACGATTAAGCGGTTAAAAAGTGATATTTTAGCTTAGTTTCCCCCCTTTCAGAAAATGCCGAAAATCCCACCTTAGTAAGAGGATGAACGCATATGAATGGCAGTAACAGCATGACAAAATTATATTTTTCCATCATTACTGACTATATAACGATGAATTTCTTTATGCATACATCATAGTACCAGCTATTATCAATACAAGCTGCTGTAAAATACACTTGCACACGTAAGAATAATTTACCACCATTAGTATGTAAAACCTAATGCTTACTCTGGCTGATCATGGAATTTGTGCGTCGAAAAACAGGGATTTGTGCGCCATTCTGCCTGCAAATCCCCGTTTAACAAATGGGGATTTGCGGGCAGAATGGCGCACAAATCCCAGTTTTTCGGCGCACAAATTCCATGAATCAGCCCCTTTATGTCATATTTTGGTGGGTTTTGGACAGTAAATAGCACATTTTGGAGGCAATTTTTCAAAAGATTTCGCGGGGGAGAACCACCTCAAACCCACCTTGGGTGGTATGGACTCGCGCGCTGCGCGCGCTCGCTCCCAAATTCCCACTGGGAACTTACCGCCCCACCAGCTTTAAAACTCACCAGCCGCCACTGGGATGTAGCTACCATCAGCTGCTCACCTAACTGGTGCACCCAAGCACCCTTTGACACCTTATCCTCTCAACTGACCTGGAGTATGGTCCCCGAGGGTGTTCAAACTACCAGCGTTTTGAGGTAATACCAATGATATATAGAGCGTTATATAAATGGCAAATTACATAACATTTGCATGCTGCAAACTGGCGTTCTAATAAAGAATGAATGCAGAAAAATAAGCAAGGCCCCTTCATTGGGGCTGCAAATAATGCAATGTCAACTTCAGTGATGTCATGGGTGATTGCCAATCTAGGTGTGATGGAACTTTCACCACTGTTAAGATTTTGGAGTAATGGCACAACTGCATAATCCTGAGGGTGAATGCATTCAGCCTAACCCAGAATCTTGTGGATTTTGGTCTGGTTCAAGTTTGAAGGACTATGAAACATTTCGGTAGAGATTGTTTTATTTATTTATTTATGTATTTATTTATTTATTTGTGTATTTATCTATTTATTTATATTTGTTTGTAGGTTTGTTTGTTTGATCATTTATTTATTTGTCTGTGAGTATATTGTGGAGTGCATTATGTTATTTCATATAAAAATATTCCCACACCCAGTTAGAATTTCTTGTCCTGGCATCTGCAATATTCAACATGCAAGGTTATAGTATACAGGAAGCAGGAGGCAGTCCCTCTATGTTTATCTGCTCACCTGCCTTTTGATCAGTCTCTCGAATAATTCAGGAGCCCCAGGTACTGACAAAGATTCACAGCTGCTTCATTTTTTAGGGCCAGACTCGTGCATATTCATGAATAATTTTATAGAAGATTTACCCAGGTTGACTGCTGGATGAATTTCTACATACAGGGCCCAATTCATGGAAAAGTGCACATTTATCCTGCAAAGCCCACATGCCCAGAACGACGCTGCGCGAGCCTGCGTACGTACGTTTTACTGCATGCTCAATGTATTCATTCATCCAAACGCGCATTTCAACCTGATCCGCAAATCAAAACAAGCTGCGCAAAGAACGCCCAAAACGCCCCCACACAAACTAAAAACCAAGCCATATCCCAACCTCAGCACAAACCTCTGTGTCAACCCCTGACCCTCCATCCAGCACCCCTGCAAAATTGCACTAGCTCCCTCGCAACTCAAGGCTGCACCCCTGTGAAAACGAGCTTGCTCGTTCACAACTCAAGGCTGCACCCCCTACGTAAACACATGATCCCCCTCATAAATTAAGGCTGCACCCCTGAGGGAGCACCCGAGCACCCTCTTAAGTCATGCTGAAACCCCTGCAAAAGCGTGCAAGCTACTCGTAACTCAAGGCCGCATCCCCCCTGAAAATGCATGAGCTGCCTCTTACATCAAGGCTTTGCCCCTGCGAAAAATGCACAAGCACCCTCGTAAGTCAAGGTGGCACCACTGCGAAAACACAGGTGCACCCTTGTAAGTCAAGGCTGCACCCCCTGCAAAAATGCGTGAGCTCCCTCGTAAGTCAAGGCTCTGCCCCTGCGAAAACACACAAGGTCCCTCGTAAATCAAGGCTGCACCACTGTGAAAACGTGTGAGTTCCCTCATAAGTCGAGGTTGCGCCCCCTGCGAAAACACAAGACCTCCCTTGTAAGTCAAGGCGGCACCCCTGCAAAACTATGAGTGCCCCCCCTACTCTGAAGGCACCGAAACTGCTACCATATACTCATGCTGCACGTCAACCCATCAAGTCCATAACACCCAGAAGCCCCCCTCACCTCCCACACTGCCACAGGCAGAACCCTCAACTACAGACACCACCCACCAACCCCCCTGACCTCCGACACTACTCCAGGCAGCCCCCTCAAATCCAGACACCACCCACCAGCCCCCTCAACGCAGACGCTACCCCCAGGTAGCCCCCTCAACTCCAGACACCACCCATCAGCCCCCCACACCTCAGCCCCTACCCCAGGCAGCCCCCTCAAGTCCAGACACTACCCACCAGCTCCCCTCACATCCGACACCACCCCCAGGCGGCGCCCTCAAGTCCAAACACCACCCATCAGCCCCCTCAACTCAGACAATACCCCAGGCAGCACCCTGACTGTACCCCTCTCCCCACACCACCCTCACCCTGGACACTACCCAAAGACAGCCCCCTCAAGTCCAGACACCACCCACAAGCCCCCCTCAATGCTAACACCACCCCCGGAGAGCCCCCTCAAGTCCAGACACCACCCACTAGCTCACCTCACCTCCAACAATACCCCAGGCAGCACCCAGACAGTACTCCCCCCTCTCCAAACTACCCTCACTCTAGACACTACACCCAGGCAGCCCCCTCAAGTCCGTACACCACCTACCAGCCCCCTCACCTCTGACACCACCCCCAGTCAGCCACCTCAAGTCTAGACACCACCCACCAACCCCTTCACCTCAGACACTACCCCAAAGGAGCCCCCTCAATTCCAGACACCACCCACCAGCCCCTCTCAACTTCAACACCACCCCCAGCACCCTCACCCTCATGGCTGCAACTCACCTGAACCTCTGTGTTCTGCCTCCAGAAGGAAGCACACCTCCAACATGTCCACCGCCAACACGATCAACAGGAAGCACTGAAGATCAATCCAGGACTGCAGCATCTGCTGTCATTCCCTGGCAGATATGAATCTGCAGCACCACAACTAGACAGCACTATATTGCACCAACAACACAGTGTACACCCCATCCCCATGTGACAAGTGAATGCAATGGAAAGTGGCATGTGCATATTGGCCATGGGTCATTGCAAAGGCATCAAAGCACAGCAACTGAATGTGTGCTGAGTACAGAAGTAAACCAAATCAAACATCGGCCTGATCGACAAATAATGACCAGGCACGTTACAGCTTGAACATAAGTGACCCGGGGGAAGGGGTGGCAAAGTCCCTGTCAGAGATCACAACATGACAGGCCTGTGCCTGGGTGGTGGGAGGGCAGTCAGAGAGTGCATGACTCACTGACACAGGAAATATGGGCAGGCACACAGAAAGAGCAAACATGGTACACAACTGCATTCCAGTGTCAGAGGGGGAGCAAGACATGAGAGAAGGCAGTGGGTGACTGCAAATGCTGGTGGGCGTATAAGCATGACATGGGAGTGACACAGCAATGAAACAAACATTTGCAAGTGATGTGACCAGGCCACCCATATAAGTGAACCCACCTCCCACCACAACGCCCACAATGCCAAATACACACTGCAGTCAATAGAGTGTGGCACATACACCATCACAAGCATGTGCAAATGGGACATGAACAACAGTGGGCCATAAATCAAAACAATGTGCAAGTGTGCAAACATACTTTATTCGGCCATGACACCATCAAAGCACATCCTAACAAAGACATTTCTAGATTACCACTACATTATTTGAAGTGAGAACAGAGCAAGTACAAAACAAAAATAAATTATAAATCACCCTCTAACAACAAATGTTCAGAATAGTAAAACTGAGGAGTTACACAGAACCCCGACTGGGCAGAATGGAGCAGGGGACAGATCTCTGTTCATAGTTCCACAACAAGCCTGGTGCCACTTCAGCTCCCTGATCGCCAAGGGCCTAAGGGGGTACGATTTGCATCAGATAAAACCTTGTTGGTAGAGGGATTTTCAAGGAAACCCACAGCACCAGGATCAGGGATCAGGCTACTACAATCCTGCCCTTGGGTGACCGACCATACCACTCAAATCTTCTCAAAAGATCCCTGGCCATTAGTTCATCCCTGTAGATCAGCCTAACACAATCTATGGGTTTCTCACTGGTCAATCTAAGACACCCCACCATGGCATCTCTAGTCGCAAATGCACTATCCCCAGAAGGATGGAGCCATTGGAGACAGTTATTCAAAAGGGCATCCTTCGGGTCATACCTTTCTAGGGGCAATTTGGGTAACCCATGAAGAAAAAAAGTGGACCTTTTTGGCCCTCCAGTCTTAGGCAAATACTTCCCAGGGTGGTGCTTAGGACCTGTAGGTGCCCTCTCACTGGGACAATTGATACTCCCAATACTAGGGGCATGGGCCACCAAAGAAGGGGGCTTAAACCCTGGTCAGTGGGCCCCAGGAGGCTCTCGAGATGCATTAGATTTTAGCGGCTGTTCAGCCATTGGGCTGTCTCATCGGTGTTGGCACATTTGGGGCGCCAAGAGAAATGATCAGATGCGAACACAAGGGATGAGGCCCCACAGTGACAGTAGCAGTGCCCATGTGATCCCCTAACAAACCCTCTCCCTCCCTCCCAATCCCTTTCCTCCCCTGAGCCTCAATTAGATCTAGGTGGAGTTTTTTATAAGTGTCAGTTCAGAAAGAACATGGTTACAAGAGCAGCCCCTGACTGTAGGGGGGCAGATTCCCTTGAGTCAAAGGCTTGGGAACCCAAAGGGGATAAAAACGAAGGAAAGATCTCGGCACCCGAATGCCTTGCCAACATAGTCTCGCTCCAAGTGCTATATGTAGAGCTGAGGGAAGGCTTTTCCTTGTTGATCCCTGCAGAATCCATGTCCATTAGGTCTGAGGCAAGAGGAGCGAGAGTAGACAGGAGATGGGCTACATTGGGTCCCGGGACCAACGTGGGTCAGGAATCAAGCAAGTGTTCCCAAGCAAAGGCCTTGATGACATGCCAGCAAGTACAGTAAGATCTAGAGGAGGAACCAGTGGATCACAGGGCTGGGGGGGGGTGTATATGCCAAGGAGCAACTTCTCAATTCCAAAACCCAACATATCAGGACTGACAACCATGCTCATGCAAACTGGAGTCCTTGCAGTGGTAGGCAGACTCATGTTAGGCGCAAGATCAACTTGATTAGTGTTCGGGGCGTTTTCCCCAAAGCTTACATGAGAGGGATCAACCATGGTGTTAAGTGTTCTCCCCCTATGAAGATCAGCCAAGATAACCAGACCTATTGGATCCCCCATCAAAGAAGTGAGGGTGGGGCCCCGGCAATGGGTAACTTCATTTAATCAGGGGTGTAACTGCTTCATGGAGTTGTATGGGATTCTGGTATTCTCTAAGGTTATCTCCCTGGTTACTCCCCTCAGACGAAAAATAATATCCACAGCAGCTGTGGGGGCAATGGCTCTACCATAGTAATTTCTTGTGGCACGGCCACCCCCATTTCTTTGTGCCACCTTAATCTTGAGGGTTGCTTTGAGCTCTGGGTGAGCTGGGAGGTTGGAGAAGAGAGCGGATTTACTGAGAAAAAGGTGGGGAAGGGGAGGTAGATGGGTGCTCCGTCACATCCTTCATTTTAGGACCTCCAACAGTTCTTCAGCAGGGGCCAGGCCAAGACTTCAAGGCAACGAACATCCCACCATACTAACAGTACCCAGCCTCTACATGCTCTCACCTCTATATCGGAAGTCACACTGTGCCACCCTCAGGCCGCGAACACCCTGCAGGATGCCAACACCCAGCGCCCTTAATCCCCGGCGGGCTTCAGCCCTGGTGGGAGTCTCCAGCAGATCTAAGGAAGAGGGGACATGGCCAAAAATACAAGTTGCAGCTGGGGTCTTCCTGGGCAGTAGAGGGGGCCCTGTGGGACACCAATACCCAGCTGCCTTAATCCCCAGCGGGCTTTAGCCCTGGCGGCACTCTCCAGCAGGTTTAAAGAGGAGGGGGTGTGGCCAAAAATATGAACTGTAACTGGGTCTTGATGGTATTCCTGGTCCTCCTGGGCAACCGAGGGGTTCCTGCGAGACACCAACAGCTGGCACCCTTAATCCCTCGCGGGCTTCAGCCCTGGCAGGAGTCTCCAGCAGATTTAAAGAGGAGGCAGTGTGGCCAAAAATACGAGCTGAGGGTGGGGCCTTCCTGGCCTTCCTGGTCTTCCTGAACAGCAGAGGGGGCCCTGCGGAACGCCAACACCCGGCGGCCTTAATCCCCGGCAGGCTCCAGCACTGGCAGGAGTCTCCAGCAGATTTAAAAAGGAGGGTGCGTGGCCAAAAATACAAGCTGGGGTCTTCCTGGTCTTGCTGGGCAGCAGAGTGGGCCATGGGGGATGCCAACACCATGCGCCCTTAAACCCCGGTGGGCTTCCATACATGAACAGGTGGCTTCCCATCCACCATCTGAGTAAAACAAAAAATGCTAAACATATCCACACATTTCACTGCAACCATACCCAAATGTACACCCTCTCACAAACAACAGAACTTTCATCCCCAACCACACTGACCCACTGACGCTAAACACACAGTGATGCTGCATATGTAATGGAAAATGAAATCATCCAGTGCAGCCTCCAGTCGTCTGTTGGCCCCACCCCACATGTCAGGCACATGTGCATCCCTCCACCTGCAAACATCACAGCAACATCACACACACAGGAACGCCACAATACACATGACCTGCGATGAAGAGATGTACTGGGTGAAATGTCAACAATCAAAGGTGCAGACACACAAATGAACTACATGAAGCATGGAATGTAACAATATAAAACCTGTATTAAATAAAACTATATAAAACAAAAACTGGGAAGCAAGGCGCAAGAAGTCTGGGGTAAATGAGGAAAAATTAAATGAACACTCTACCTAAAGAACTATATACATGAAAAACAGGGAAGGAAAGTCATATAAGTCTGGGGCGAAAAAAGCAAAAATTAAACCTATACCTAAATAACATTATACAAAGGCAGCGGGCTAGTCCTTAGCACCAATCTTTCCCAATCTGTCGACCACGACTGATTCACACGCCACGTCCCACTCCCTCAGGTGGGCCTCCATTGTTTCCCGCGCTGACCTGTAAGTGGCCTCCACGATGGCAGCCATCCTCCTCGCCTGACGCAGTGTCACCTCCGCCCTGGCCACCATCACCAGCGCCTCCTGTACTAGCTGCCTCTCTGCCAGCAGCTGCCTCTCACAGTTGCGGAACACAGAAGATATTGCGTTTAATGCACCCACATGGCCCTCCTGCCCCAAAGTTGCCACTTGCCTCCTTGGTTTGGTCTACCCCGCAACAGTCTGCCTCCTTCCAGTTGCCACCTGCTGCCACTGTGCCCAGTGCCTGTTCTGTTTGTAAGCCCTCTGACCTGATGACAATTGTCAGGGGTGTATGGCACCTGCAATGCTCTGAGATGCCTGTTGTCCCTCCATTGCCTGTGCCCCTGTCGGTGCAGGGCTAGGCATGGTGACCACCTCAGCTGATGTATTTGGGACTCCCACCTCGGGTCGGGATGTAAGCTCCACCAGCCAGGGCATGGGGGGGGACTGGTGCACAGAGGGACATGCTGGTATGTGGCCCAGAAGGCAACCCAGAGTACGACTTGTACACAGAGGAGGAAGCTGAGGAGGTGGTCACAACAGTGAACAGCTCATGTAGCCCACCAGGGAACAGACTTGCTTCCAGTAAGGCCAGGAGATGGTACAGCTCATTGTGATGGTGGGCACTCATACCATGAGTACCCTGTCCATCATCACGTATGACAGCAGTCCACCTCGTCAGGCCGGCCAACACATCAGATGGCAAGGGGATGCTGGTCTAGGTGGAGGCATCCCAGAGACATGGACTGCTGCATCCAATGGCCCAGGGACAGGATTCTGCACAGGCACCTCCATGGTGGCCTGCACAGCGTCATGTCGTTGGGAAAGGGTTGCCCCACCTGACCCCATGGTTGGGCTGAACCGGCCACCTCCTACGCCTCCCCAACATCAAGCAGGATGACGCCAGGGTGTCTTCTGCCATGGATTGCCCCTGTGTGGCATCACCCTGTCCCACCGTTGCTGAGTAGTCCCCTCCAACTTTCACCTCCTTGGACTTACCGCCAGCAGCCACACCAGATGGTACTGGCACTACTTCAGCCACATCACTCAAAGAAGATGAGCTTCCACGGGGGAGTGGTTGGGGCCTACGCATTTGTCCAGTGGAATGATCCCTGCATCCATGCTCCACAGCACTGCTTCTGCCTTCTTCATCAGCTGCTGCAACTGTGGTAAAGGAGACACAGAACAGTGACATCAGTGTACTGCGTCAAAGCAAGTGTGGCATTAACAACATTCACAAGAACATGAATTGTTCATGGCACAGCCAGCAACATCCACACTCACACACATGGAAATGCACATCCAGACACAACAACCCAGGCTCACTGTTAATCACAGTCATGACACATCTACATGTAAACATTGGACAATGTGGGCACTGCACAGACACATACCAAGAGAAATCACATGTACTAATGGGAAGGTCCATGTGACCCAACTGCAACCTGATGCATATCCATGGAGACATTCCACAGGGACACAGGGGTGGTCAGGGACTAAACTGGTAGGATGGACATACACGTAAAGCATGTAAGCACATATGCCCTGCGCCACCACTATGAAAACATTGTGGGCAAGACACACAGTGGATTCATGGCCACCAGAAGTCAACCATGATTCCACCGCTCCCAGCATGGCCATGCCCACACCTGCTTGGGCATCTCCCTCACAATTCCATCAAACAACATACCTCTGTCACAACCTGACCTGTGCTCTTGCAACACATACATGCATGAATTGCACAAGCACACGTGAGTATGCCATAGCCCCAAGCACATACACATGACATTCACCCACATCAACTCTGAGTACACAAGCAGAACCATGTCACATCAGAGTCCCAGAAACTGCAATGCCCCAACTTGACTATGTCAAACATACAAACGCCCATGTCAACTCCAGATGTGGGGGAAGCATAGTCACACATTGCTATTGTTGGCACAACATCATGTCAATCATGCATGCACCTGACATGGGCACCAAATTCCCATTGGACACCCTTGCCCTCCAAGCATATCTCAGCCACAAGTGACATTGCATGTCCATGGTTTGCCCAACTGTATAACAACACACAATGCAAATACCAGTCCATGTCCAATCCAAAGATGTCACACCTCACACATGGGGAGCATTGTCTGGGGCATGCATGCCACTGTTGATCGCTGAAGACACATGTACTGTAGGGCACTACACCACATGCCTACTCACCAGCAGACTCCAGATGTTGTTGCGAATCACAGACCTTGGTATGTAGCTCCGGGCAGAACCTCGCCAGGACCCGCATGTTTTTGGAGGAGAACCTGCACCTGCCCGCATGGTGCACCTCCACAGTGGAACCAGTCTCCACAGCGTGCAGGGCTTTGGTGTGGGTCCTGCATTTAAGGTCATCCCAGTGCTCATAGATAGTCTTGATGCAGCAGACTGCCACCACCTCTACGTTGATGGCAGCTGTTATGTCCCCCCAGATCTGCTGATGTCCTTCCTTGTTGCATTTCCTCGCTGGGTCGAAGAGGGTATCAAAAGTCTCCATGACCTTGTCCACTAGGATGCCAACTTCCTTTGAGCTTAAGTTGACAGCCCTCTGCCTTGCTGCCATGGATTTGCTGCTCTGGTCGTAGGTAGATGGTGCGGAGATGGCAACCTCCAAGGCAGGTGTGGGTGGGCAAGGTGGTCCTGGAGATTTGCTGTAGAGCAGTGTGGTGGAATAGCAAGGTGGGAGTTTGGCAGGGCCAGAGACAGGAGCATAGGAAATGGTTGGATAACAAGCACTCCCAACACAGTGCAGGTGGGCAGCAGGCCCCCACACTGGATAGGCAGCACAAGATGGCAATGTGGGAAGCAGTATAGGGCAGGAGAAGGTACGTAAAGTGGCACGGAGGCAGGAGAGTGGGTAATCCTTGTGTAGCTTGGAAGGCAGCAGAAAAAAGAGTAAAGGTCCTTAGCGCATAAGTTACGTGACACGTGCTGCATGCAGCATGCTGACACTGTCAAAGTTACTCTGCTTTCCCTCCCCCTCTCCCCTGCTAAATTCCTGACTGAAATTGCACTGAATCTGCAACTGGGCCACTCTCACCGATCTCGGTCCTTGGCCCAGCCACTCTCCCCTTGGACTGCCTCCCTGGCAACCCCTGCACTGCGGGACTGTCTCTGTATCCCTACAGCCCCCCTTACCAGCCCTTGTCTGCACTTACCTTGCACTTGCCACCAGCTGGCCCTTATTATTTATCTTGTCATTCTACTACCCCTGTACTGAACTTCCCCTCTCCCTTTCCCCTTGCACTTTTCCCTTCCCCTCTACCCATGCACTTGCGCGATCTGAATGACACCTGGCCTCGTAGGATCGTTGTCTGTCTTTCCTTTGTTCCCCCTCCCTGCCTCGTCGCGCCTTGAAACACTTGTGTATAGGTGCGTTACAAATACCATATCATATCATATCATATCATATTGACCAGGACAATAATTTGCTGGGCCTTTCATTAATTCCTTAGACCTTTGACATGAGTGGCAAGGCCCCAAAGAGGGGGAGGGGGCAGATGGGGTCAGGGATGAGGTGAGGAAACATCTTCCCAGCCCCAGGGGGTCAGGGACCTGGTGTGGATACATCTGCCCCAGCCCCAGGAGGACATGGCAGGCCCCAGTCCACAGTTGTTCTGGCACCTGGATGCCAACGTGGCCCCAGCCAGGCATGGGCAGCACCCACACCCTGTGCCACTTGGGGCAGGAGGGACACCATGCACAGCAGGAAGAGGCTCAAGCTGCCACGACCCTCGCCCAAAACCCCCTGTGGCATCCTCTTCAAAAGCCCTCATGGGGCGAGTCCTGGCGCCTACGGCGCCAGGCCCATACACCATGAATAAACAATGTTCTTGGGAACTACTTTATTATTATCAGCCAACATGGAGGCATCTACATAGCTTGGTTCCTAAGAACCAAGCTGTGCGGTCTAGTGTTTTGGGTGTGGTAGCCTAGGGACTACTTTTCCTGGACTATTTTATTGGGGCTATTTAAACCACACCCGAGCAAGACAACACGATTCGTGTTACTTTGCAGCTTGCAACGTGACGCTCACTGTGTCCAGCTAATCCCTCGAACCTCGGAGAAGCAGAACCTGCAAGAAGACTAAAGGAACATCATTAGCAGCAGCATCTTACCTGCAGTCTTCATCTTTAGTCACTCGCAGCTACTGAGAACAGTTTCCTTGAATCTGCACGCCTCCCGACCAGAACGACCTGAAAGAGGAAGATAGAAGCAACATTAAAGAAAGCAGTAGAGACATTTGCAAGTTACGAACTGCTCAAAAGGCTTACCTGGCTGGTCGCCTCTCGGCTGGCACCGCTCCAGACATTCCACTCGTGCTGAAGAACACTGCGACCTACAAGGAAGGAAAACGCAGGTTAGCAAAGGCAAGAATTCGAGGCGCTGCGCATAGCACTTACTTACCGCATCATAGCGCTCTTAATACGCCATCATTTACCAGTGGGGCTCAACCAAACCAGTTTGCCGCGCTGAAGCTCTGCATACCTAAGGGAGAAAAAAGAGACATTTTTAAACAAAGAAAGGCATGCAGGATAGCAACAAAACTAAAGAACAGCAATAAGACCTACCTGAACAATATCAAACGGGCCGGCGTCAGAGAAGTAACTGGACCGCACACGCCTATGAAAGACAACGCGCCCCTGCAAAGAAGGTAGGAGGGAGAGCACTCCTAACTTTACCACAAGGTGAGGAGAGGGCCCCAGAGGGGCTGAAATCATACGCGGGTGGAGGGAGGATACTTACCCTGGTCGGTCAGCCTTGAACACAGTGCTCCTGTATTTTCAGGCAGAACCTTCCACGCAGACCACATTTGGGCAAAGCTGAGAAGCATACCAGCGAGTAACCCGGGTGGGTGGCGCCCTGTGGATACCAGGTGAGCGTAAAAAACCCTAAAACACAGCACAGGACACTGACCCGCAGAGGATGAAGAAGTTCACTGATGAGGAGCTCCAAGTCCTCATTGGCTATGTGACCGATCACCATCATGACATGTGCCTGTTTGCAGGGAGCACCCATTCACCCGCAGAATGAATGGTGCATTGGCAGCATGCATTGGACCAGATCAATTCCTTAGGGGCAGAGATGCGCACTTCTGAACTGGTTCAGAAGCACTGGAATGATCTCACCCATTGCACCAAGTACAAAGCTCAGTGTCAACCTGGCCTCTGCATTGGCAACTGGAGGGGGGGCACCAGAGGAAAAGCAGCTGACATTGCATGAAGAGGCCACAGGCCAATTTATCCTCCTAGAGCAGGTGCAAGGCGTGGGAGGCCTGGACAATTATGAGGACACATCTGGTGAGTGACTGTCAATGTGCATCGTATGTTTTGTGTTTTGCCAGTCATGCATGACCCACCTTATGTGTGTAGTGGCACATCTGGCTGCATTTCTATGACATCCCTGGGTAATGCTTGTTTTCTGACGTACAGCCATGTGTAACATGTCCATCATACTGGGAGTGCCCTTTGTGGTGTACATGTGTGGCACATGTCTGTGTGACAGTAAACATCACCTACAGGGTACAGTAAATGGCCAACATGAGACACCTACATGTACTGTTGTGTGCTACATTCTTGTAGCATGTCACTCTGCACTGCTAGACAGGTGCATGTGATCAATGTTGAACTATTACATCATGCTGAGCTGCATGTTACTTTTGTCACATGCTCCTATCAGATGCTTTGTCATGATGCACATCTGAGCTGTCTGTCACTCTGCCTTGTGGTGTGCCCAGAGCGAAGGTGCATATGTGCCCACAGCCCAGAATTACAGGCATGATGTAGTTGCTTATACTAATTAGTGTAGTAAGGGATTACGCCATTCATTGTATGTTGAAGAACATAGTTGAGCGCCATGAAGCCTAAGGGCGATTTGGCACTATATAAAAGATAATATAGATAGATAGATAGATAGATAGATAGATAGATAGATAGATAGATAGATATAGATAGATAGATAGATAGATAGATAGATAGATAGATAGATAGATAGATAGATAGATAGATAGATAGATAGATGATGTTGGGTTGTCATGCAGAGGATGGCATTCTTGCAACATGAAAATCACCTGGCCGTAGACAGAACATGTGGTAGGTCATGCACATCATGAATGTAAATGAGTGTGCATGGCTGCATTCCATTGTATGTATGTGCATGGTAGTTGTTCAAACATGTCAGGCAAATTACATTTTAAGGCACCTGTCTGGCATCAAAGGCCTGAATGTGTCCGTCAGTTGATACCTGACAGGCACATGCCTTGTCACTTCCGTCATTGTGATGTGCAGTTGCACAGGCATTGGCCTGTCTATGAACTGGATGTATGCACAGTGCCACACACCCATGTCATCTGTATGGTAAGGTCAGACAGACCAGCTACATCACACACTCATTTGTGGCATGATGGCTTTGTTGCAACATGTGCAATGTGTTAGGTATCTGTGGCAGTACCGGTTCACAGTTTGAGCATGCACGTCCATGAACCTTTCAGCCAGCATTGTGGGATGATGTACATATACAGGGACTGCATTGCAAACAAGAACACCAATGCCAGAGTCATTGCTGTGGGGATTGATTGTTGTGCATACATGCCACTCATGGACCTTGAATGACCTTCATCACCATGTTCGAATACTGTATCTCAGGATATGGTATATGCGCTTGACATTTGCACATAGTCAGTCTCCCCAACAGCATGGTTGGAGCATGAGCAACAGCACAAGGACATGCCCCTGTAATGCAGATGACACACAGCTCTCAAACAAGCCTCACTCTGCCTTGCCCTCATTCTCTCTCATACATTACTGCGCGTCTGCTATACAGGCATGGTGTACTGGTACCTGTCTCTGTCTCAATACCAGTGATACAGAGAGCACACTCATTGTGACCCATAGTCCTTCATTCCCTCCCACCCTCTGTCCGCTCTCCATGGGTCCACTCCCCTCACCCTCTTGTGGATCAATGGACCTTGTTGTCATCTTTGAATCCTCTCTCCTTTCTTCACTTCACGGAACTTGCCTAGAAGGCCCACTTTCAGCTGCACCTACTCAGAGGCATGTTCCCTTTCCTCACCTTCCCCCATGACCTCAATGTCTCCAGTTCTCTCTCCCAATCCTGATTTGTGTGTCATGCGTTGACCGTGGCGGTGTCTATAGACTTGGGTGGATGACTGTTGCCATGTGATGTCCTTAATCATTACAATGTGACACGTGTAGTTCTTTTCCCTGGTATGTGTGGTAATGTGACAGTCGTATGGCCCATCATTTATGCCACTTTTTGTATGTCAATGTTTCATTGACAGCATGGTCATGACTGGGAGAGGGGGGCACTGGCCAGCAAATGCCATGCATCCGTTGCTCACAGTTCAAAGTGGGTGAGTGCACAGTGTATGATGTCTGTATGTCCTGCCATTTGTTGTTTGAGTCCATTTCAATGCAAATGTGCATTTGTGTCTCGTTGCACATGTCTCAATATGTCTTTCTCTGACCATGTGCTGGTGAGGATGCACCAGATGCAGAGGAGGAAGAAAGATTAGTGGTGCATTAGATCAGTGGAGGACATGGTGTTGTGACCATTCTCAATCGTGCTGTGGACTCTTTGGACTCGGCTTTGATGCTGCACCGGGTGTTCATGCCTCAAAGATGATGAAGGTGCGTGCACCAATGGGCGGATCAGGTGGGGACCATGAGTCTGCGCGGTGTGGCTGGCTTCACAAGGCCAGTCAGTGGTGGGCCCCCCTTCTGCGTTGGTTATGGCTGCAATGTCACCCCCCATGAACTGGCATCAGGTCCTGGGCCTGATGTCAAATGGAGGGTTGCAGACCTGCAGCAAATTACAGGGGCCCCACAGCAACGGATATGGTCCCTTGCATCAGGCCGCTGTGTCACCGCAAATGTGGTGGACGTGTTCAGGCTGGGGAGACAGAGTGGGAGCAGCAGATTTTGCCTCCCGCCATCCGACATTGCAACGTGTTGGACAAAATTTCAGAGGGCATGGATAAGATGGCTAAGACCATGACACCATTTACATAATAGGGGATTGCCCCAACAAAGTGGTACAGCTATTGAGGGGGTCTCAAATAGTCACACAAAAAACTTAAAAAGCTGTAAAAAATGATTTAATAGACTATAATCCTAATTTACATGGTATCCACAGAAGGATATCCTAATTATTCTTACTTGAAGCAACCCAATATGACAGAGAGAAGTCTAGCACAATATGAAGCCAAACTCAAACAATATTTTCAAAACATTTTATTTCACAAACGTAGAAAGAAAGGGGAAAGTTGTGATATGAAACTGACATAAACATTTTTATCAGTGAAAGATGAGTGCATCTAACAAATGCACAAATTCTCAAGATTCATTTCCTTTCGAAAACAAAAGATGTACGAAAGACAACACATCATTGACATTTTTCAGTACAAGTAAATCTCGGTGTACATTGACAAATTTGTAATGGTTTACCATTTAAATGAGAACACAAAAATTATGTAGAACAGAGAAAAGAATTCAGTTCAATTAGTTATACACAAATATAAATTCATTTGTACAGGTCTGCCAACGTAAACTTTTCACAATATTCAAGTTGAAAAGAAAGCGGTCTCAGAAAACAAATGATGATATTGGAAACAAAGTAAATGTTCCAACAGGAAAAGACCACATTTACGTTTCGGCGGGCCACCTGTAAGGCCACTGTTGTTAAAGAGACGCCTTCCTCGGGGCAGAGTGAGTAGTGATAATCCCTGCAGGGAAGCAGACAGAACAAATCATCAAAAAAATGAGTATATGAATAAAAATAGGGTGTGGCTTGCTATATACTTCTCAAATGGAAATCTTGGGTTGTCAAGTACAAAACAGTTGCTATTAATGCTGGAAACGTATTTAGAAAAGACTACTTAGTAGTTATGCCTAGAAGGGGAACCTTACCCAAAATTAATGTGGGGGGAATTCTTCAAGGCAGGGTTCCGAGACGTAAGAGTCACCTTGGTTTCAAGCATGGGCAGTGGTACCTAAAGGGACACATACTAAAGTAAAAAAAAAGCCTAAGGATCAAGTAGTGTTGTTGAGTAATTGATCTGCAAGCAATGTCATAACAGAATAAAGAAAATGGAGGCAGGATTGGGAATACTTGGGTGAAAACAAAGCTTTGAATTCTGAACACGGCAGAAGTCCTGAAATGGTCGAGGCCAGAGTCATCTAATAATGGTAATATCTGTTGGTAAAATCGGATCATGAAAAAATCATGAGACAATGGAAATACGTGGTATATGTTAACTGCTATTGGTGTCGTGCACTTCCTAGGCATGGGAAAGGAAAAAAATGCTTACTTAAGATGAATTTTTAAATCTTCAATGGAAGAATGAATGGCAAGAGTTGCTTGTAGAAGTTAACAAAAGGTATCCCATAGAAGAGCCATGTTTATTTCCATTGGCGGCAATGAAAACCTGCCGAAAAAGACCACAGTAGTCCTTACAGTTAGAAATAATCGTGCTCGTGAAGAAAATAAAATGGAATGACACGAGTGCATAACAGCCTAGTTAAAAATCTCACAGAGTTCTAAAAGGTGAGCCTTTCTCATTCAAAATAATAGAGCTCAGGAATTACGAATGCATGTACGAGAGATAAAGTACATGCTTCTCTAATGGAAGTGCTCGTAATATGTTAAAAGCTAATCTGCAAAGCAGATACACTTACCCTCAGCCTTTGAGGAGTAGGAGCTGCGCGAGAAATGCTGCAGTCGGTGCAAGTGCCTGCAGAGGTCTGGCAGCAGAGGTATCTTGCAGGCATTCCTATTGGTAAAATAGGAAAGACGTCATGACGTCCCGCCCAGAAGCAACACTCAGTGGAAAAATCCTGTTGCTATACGGCAAGGATGCCTCGGTAGGAGACCGGCACACCCCCCAGCGGATTCGCTCGCAGGAAATGGCCAATCCCAGAAGGGATGGCAGTGACACACCCTTTGCATGGGGAGTGCCCGAGTAATGCGGGTGCGTGCGAGTGGCAACAGAAACTCAAAAAGGAAACGGTCCGCTCGATCGGACAGCTGAACCTGCAGCTATACAGCGATACCGGAACAGAAGAGCATGCACAGACCAACTGATGTGCTCTGCCTCTTAGAGAAGAGTGAGTCCACAATCAAGCACTTGTCATGAGTGTTGAAAAACAAAAACAAAAAACAGATGTAATAGGACACGTAAATTGGTGCCTGAAAGAATATTACTAGCATTTGTGAATTGTAGTCACGGTGACTGCGAAAAAATGCCAAACTATTTGCTAACAGTTTGTAGGATGGCAGAAAGGAGAAGGGGGATGAAGTAATAATGTATGCAATGAAAATGGTGGTATGCTGACAGAAATACCGATCCTACAGAGACTGGGCACGAAGAACCCCTCTTGTAATGCCTACAGAGGGAAAAATGGTTTGAGAGTGTAACAGAATTATAAAGGTGGAATGAATTCCTCAAACAGTCCATTTATATGAGTACCTAATCGAAAAATCCTCCATGCTTCTTTGTCCAACAAACTTTTGTGTGTGTTGATTGAGTTTTTAACTGTTTCCAGTATCCACCATAACATGTCATTAGGTGAATGTTTCAGAGCCATATAATGATTGACCACAGGTGCTGTAACCGTTTTGCATCTAATGCGTGATCGATGTTCCGCACCTTTAATATGGGCTGCTCTGCTTGTTTGTCCAACGTACCTTAGGCCACACGGGCATTCAATGCAGTACACAACATTCTTGGTTTTACAATTGGTGAGATGAGATAAAGTCCATACTCGTTCACCTATTTTGAAATCCCTCATCTTTCTGGTAAAGGTACATGCACTACAGGAACCACATGGGTAGTGACCCTTGACAGAGCGCAGATCCCATAGGCCGGTTTTTGGTGGATTTTTACGGAAACTTGAGTATCAGTTTATCTTGAATGTTGGGAGCCCTTTTAAAGGCGAAACGAGGTGGGGGCTCCTCAGGTAGATCCAGTCTGATAATATCCCAATATTTTAAAATGATTTTCTTGATCTGAAAAGCTTAAGTTCCATGTGTAAGAACACACGTCATCTTGTTGTTCCCTAACTGTTGGGTTTTAGTAGTGAGTAAAGAGTCACGGTCCGTAAAGCGTGCCCGTTTACGAGATCTTTTGATGAGTGTCTTGGGATAACCTCTCTCTTTGAGACTGGTGTCTAACTCATCCGCTTGCTGGTTGAAATCATGAATGTCAGTGCAGTTTCTTCTAATACGTAAGTATTGTCCGTACGGGAGATTATCCTTACGGTGCCGGGGGTGATCACTCGTGTAGTGCAGCAATGTATTCCTAGCACTGGATTTTCTATGTAGACAACATTTAAGCTCACCATCTTGATACTTGATGATGAGATCCAAGAAGATGACTTGGTTCTTAGAGTGTTCAAGTGTCAATTGGATGTTCATATCAATCCGATTGAGCCAAGAAAAGAACTCGAGGAGTTCATTTTCTGGTCCTTCCCATATGAAAATAATGTCGTCTATATACCGCTTCCAGTTCAAGATCGATTTGTAGAAAGGATTGGATTCACAAAGAATGTGTTCAATTTCAAATTTGGCCATAAATAAAATAGCCAAACTAGGCGCGAAAGCAGCACCCATTGCGGTGCCTCTTGTCTGTAAAAAGAAGTTTCCATTAAACTCAAAATAGTTTTTGCATAATGCTAATTCCATCAATTCCATGATGAAATTAATTGACACCCTCTGTTGTGTGTCTGATTCTGTCAAATATTCCAACATACAGTCTAGAGCTTGTGTCTGAAGAATACTGGTATATAAAGAGGTTATGTCCATTGTTACAAGAATATGTTTCCTGGGATCAAATTCTAGATGTTCAAAAATTTGAATAGTATTCATGGTGTCCCACAAGTAAGTCCTTGTTTGGATACTGAGTGGTTTAAGAAAAGTATCAATAAATTTACATAATGGTTCAAGTATGGTACCGCAACCCGAGACTATGGGACGGCCAGGTGGGTTAGTGATGTTTTTGTGAACCTTAGGTAGCGCATATAGGGTCGGAGTACGCCCCTGACTAGTTGTCAAAAAATCATATTCATTCTCCGTCACCTTATTGCGGTCAAATGCATATTTGACTACTTGGTCAATTTCCGCTTTAATATCTTTTGTGGGGTCCTTCTTCAGTTTTTTGTAACTAACTGAGTCAGTCAGTAAGTTATTCACCATCTCCAAATATTGGGTGTTAGTCATCACGACTATTCCCCCACCCTTGTCTGCTGGTTTAATCACAATGGCCTCATTGGAGGCCAATTCTGTTAGGGCGTTGTTCTCTTCCACAGTTAGATTATGCTTTATATGTAATTTGGTGTTTTTGGTCGTAAGATTGTATAGATCCTTAAGTACACTCTTCTCAAAGGTCAAAACTTCTTTAGACATTTGATTGTCCTGAGGTTTAAATGTGGAAGGGCAACGAAGCCCAGAGTCCTGCTCCTGTGTTCTCTCAAGTATGTCTTTAAAGAATGATTTGAGCCTTATAGTTTGTAAGAATCTACGAACTTGCATTTCTGTAGAGAACCAATCAATCCCTCTCGTGGGGACAAATGATAGGCCTTTTGAAAGAACAGATATTTGTGATGGACTGAGACAAAGGTTTGCTAAATTAAAAATGGGTATTTGTGGTGCTGTATGATTCAGCGAGTGCGGCACCGCCTGCCCCAGGGTCTCCGCATTGGTACAAATGGTTGGAACCATGGCGGCCCCCATTCTGGTATGCCAAAGCCTCCTCTGCCTAAAAAAGGGTTGTTTGGTTGAAAACTACCAAATGGTTGTTGTTGATTATGTGCTGACTGATTATCTGATCCACTGCTACTAGAACTTGAAAAGGAAACACCTCTATTTTTGTTACCTGGTCCTCGTTTCCATGCTGATTGTTTATTCACTGCCTCTACGGTGTATGGGAACATGTTTTCTATTTTAAACTCGCAGATATCCTTCGCAAGTTTCTTAGTTTTTTTGCCAATCGTGGTGGCTCTGAAGTCTTCAAATAATTTATTGACAGAATCTAGTTGGTCCTTTGCATCAGTGATAACTGTACTAGATAAGAATTTAGCTTCTTCTGACACCAAGGTTTTTTGAGTTTCCAAACGGATTCTTTGTGCTGTGGTAATAGTTAATACCATAAAGTCTCGACTACATTTGAGGGCAATTTGACTGAAGGTAGTCGTGTATCGTTTATCGGACAGAAAGAGACAGGGCTCGTTTCTTACAATTAGGCCAGCCGGAATTGTGTTCGATTTCAAATATTCACGCAAGAAGTGACCGTTTGATTCAGTCCTAAAGTTTTTCTTTTAGGCTTTAGTAATTCGTCACTAAAAGTAGAGTGAGCTATATTAGGGTTGGTGCCTGCCGGATCAAAAATGGACGGGCCACTCAATAGTTCTGAGATCTGTTCCTCAGTAAAACTAAATGTTTGACTCTCAGCCATACTGTGAGAGAGGGAAAGGACAAAAAGAAAGTACAAGTCAGTGATCCCCCCAGGTACCTAGCACCACACAAGATCCAAAGCAACACTGATGTCAAGAAGTAGTTAAAGCAAAAAGGTAATATGAAAAATGGATAAACCTGGATTAAATCCATCCAAGTTTCGTTATTTGCCACTCCCACGGCAACAAGGTTGCCTATAAAGCATTTACATAATAGGGGATTGCCCCAACAAAGTGGTACAGCTATTGAGGGGGTCTCAAATAGTCACACAAAAAAATTCAAAAGCTGTAAAAAATGATTTAAAAGACTATATTCCTAATTTACATGGTATCCACAGAAGGATATCCTAATTATTCTTACTTGAAGCAACCCAAGATAACAGAGAGAAGTCTAGCACAATATAAAGCCTCAAACATGACACCACCAGAGGTTTGGGTGGAGCAACAGCTGCAAGTCATGGGGCCTCATTATGACCCTGGCGGTCCCGTAATGAACGGTGCCGGTACGGGTCTGGCACCGTTCATTACGGGCTGCCCTATTTTGAGGCCTGCTAGCGGGTCCCACTTTTCACGCCTGGTCAGGCCAGACGTGAAAAGCGAGACCCGCTAGCAGGCCAGGATGCTAACAACGGGCCGGTCATTAACGGGCCCGTTGTTAGCATCCTCCCCATTCCCATTGAGCCGTATGGGGCTCAATGGGAATGGGGATTGATTTTTACCGGGTCCAAGAAAAGGGCAATTACCGGGTCCAACAAGGTCGGCATGACCCGGTTATTGCCCTTTTCTTGGACCCAGTAAAAAATCATTACCGGCGGCCCCCTAGTTGGGGGTAATCCTTGTGTCACAGTAAATATCTGTCCAGATGTGCGTCTGTCCACATGCATGTGTGTGTATGAGCAGTTACAATTCTATGCAAGTGCATTGTTTTGATGGATGAAATTATACAATTGATGCAATATTTCATTCATTCTGGATGTTCGTACTAATTGACATCATGCATTCTCTGCCATCTGCACTCTGTGTATTTTGGTTCTCCAACACTTGCCTCACTGGCCATGATGGTATCTTCTTACTGACACGCTCATACTCCCCCTGGCCCCATGTAACCTACAGGGCCCTGCAGATGTACTCCCTGTGCACACTACTCTTTGACTTCTTCCCAATCCACTCGCATATCCACTTACATGACCTGCCTTGCCACTGTTCAACATGTATCACACACGTTGATTGTCAGGTATGCTCATCCTCAGCTACACCGCTTCATAACGTAGCCTCTGGTGACACAATTCTGGCCATTTGTGTACATTGACTACACAGGACAAGTTTGTCAGACTTAATGCATTCAGGGTTGGACAGATATGCAAATGTGTACCCCTGAAAGACTGCTTCTGGGTTACCCAATGAGGTTACTTTTTGCACAATATTTGTTTCTGTTGGCTATCTACAAAGGGGTGTGTTGCATGTTTATTGGTTTACATTCCTTGATCATCTCATCTGCCACTGTCAGTGAGTGCACATTGTCTGTGCACATTGTGTGCCCATGCATGTATAACATCGTCAACTCCACACAGCTTGTCTTCATCTGTACTCCTTGTGTGAGTTGCGAGTGCACCCTAGAATTCATGCACAAGTACTGGGAAAGTCTCACTCAGGGTGTGCTGTTTGTTGGGGGATGAGTGAACAGCTCCATATTGTCCGGAGGTCCATTTGCATTGATGTCTAACAGGGGTAAATGTTGGTTGGTGCAGGGTATGGGTATGTGGCTTTAGGCACTTCTTTGCAGGGATGTAGAGTACATGGGTCTTTTTCTGATTTGCATGCCATGGTGGGTGTTTCTGTTGGTTTGTCTGATGTGGAGCTGATGATTGACCATTCACATGTACCCATTTTATGCCAGTCTGCTCTTCTCCATCAACCGCTGTTGTCATTCATGGCCTTTTCATGAGGTACTTTTCCATCTCTGTTCCTTCCAGGCTCTCTGAACAGTCTGCTTCTTGCAAAGGTGTTCATGTCTCCATCTTACTCACGTGGACAACTTCTCTCTGGCCTCGCTCACTGTGATGTCAGACATAATCATCATCTCTGCTCCAGACAGTCTCCTCCTTGCAGTGCTTTTCACTTGTCCCTCTCTCTCTCCCTCGCACACGCTCCACTCCACTGCTAGATAATCGTCCCTCTGTGGCTTGTTTCCCTCTTGCACTTTGTCATCCTTCGACACTGGCTGGTCCATGCCTCTTTTCTTGTTTCCTACACCAGTTGTCATGGATGTACAGTATCTTTATTGTGTTGCAATGCCTGTCTTTGTGATTTGAACATGTATTTCCAGGTGGGATGCAGTGGACTCGGGATGTCACTTGTGTTGTGGTTTGTGGCAGGGAGTCTGGCACTGTGTGGGGTTGCATTTCTTATACTTGTATTGGGGTGAATGGGTCCAGCTGTGTGGGTGCATGTGGCATATGGTGATGACAGGCTGGTGTGTCTAATCATGCTGTTTTATCAAGGCAATCAGGGTGGTACTGGTTGCGGGTTCATAGTTGTGAGAGGGGCTGTCACTGTAGGTCCTTTGTTTGTGAGATGTCATGATGATGGCAGGCCTGGCTGTTTGAGAGCTGTGAAACATGATGATGTTGTGCCAGTGAGTGTTTGCCCGTACTTTTCACATGTGTCTTGCCTGTCACATGGCATCCCATACAATGATTTCTCAATAGTCATGTCTATCCATGCAGACACTCCAATCTTGGTCCTTCTTCACCATCTGCAGAGGCTGTTCCAAGACAAATCCACACACATAACAACATTGCTGGCCATTTGTCGGATACCATGTTCTCCATGACACCAGGCACACAACATTGTCCTGGGGTTGTTGGTTGTCATGGTGGACATGTACCATGCACGGTACACCCTCACATTTCATGAGGCTTCTTGACAGCAACAGAGTGCATCTCAATGCTCCCTATAGATCAAAGCATATTTGACCCAAATCAATCCAGTCCCGGTGAAGCCTGCCTTCCCTTACTATATCCTGTTGCCTGCTCCCTTTTGTGTGTCTTTGTCCTTGGCCTCTGTTTCTCATTGCTTTATCATGTCTGCATGTGTGTTTTATGCCAGTTGACTCTTTGCCCTGCCTTCCAGTATGACAGCTGCCTCAGTGAAGTGCTGCCTTCTGCATGATCCTGTCTTTTGTGAAATTGGTGATATTTTGGAATCACATCTTCTTGGACTTTGCATCATCGGCTTTCCTGCCAGTGTTTACTGCACTGTCTCAGTGCCACATTAATATGGGGATGCCATATGGTGGCATTGGGAGTACTTCCAGGGTGATCCTGTGTTTCCATCACCTTAGTGTTTTTTATGGGGGTACTCTCAGTGTCATACTGACTGTGGGCAGATGCGAGTGTTAAGATTGTCCCATAAGCATGGGAATGTGTTACAGGATCCTTCACTGCATGGCACTCAGGGGGTAAGGCAGTTTAGGTGTCGTGGGTGGGTAAGGTGTCACTGTGTGTGGTGTTCACATTGCATTGGCATGAGGTGGGCAGATCTGGTTGAATGGGTGCCGGGACACATGGTGATGTGTGGCTGTTGAGTTATTGTTTGAATGTGTTGCATGTCACTGAGGGGGGCACATGTTACTGTATGTTTGGGTGCATGGATGTGTTGCCTACCCTCACATTGTTTTGTCTTTCTCTACAGAGGCATTCTGAATATGAATCTGGTTGTTGCGATTGAAGGTGAAGTTGCTGCTGTATGCTTGTACAGGACACATCATCAGAGTTTGGTGGTTTCCAGGCCGACAGAGAGGGACACCCATGGATTGCACAGTCCAGCTGCTGCAGGCATACAAGGAATAAGGTGAGATGTGTATATTTCTTGCAGTGTGCTTGCATATTTGTGGATCGACATGACAGCTTTGATGTGACTGTGTATTGTGAGCATAGTTTTTGTCATGTAATGGGTTGTCCACTCATCCGGTTTATTATTGTGGGACACACATTGTGGCTCCAGAGTTGTCCTCTCATGTGATTGTTTTTTGCATCCATTGTGTGCTATGCTTTAGTACCTACGGTATCATGTGGGTGTTTTGGTGTCTACATGCACAACAGTTGTTGTCTATGTGCCGTGGTCAGGGACTTTGTTGCTTGTGCTGTGTGCTTTTGGATTTACTCCATTGACACTGTTGGTTCAAGTTTCTATGACTATGTTGATGATTTTTGCCCAGCCATACAGATTAAGGGCATGATTCACAGAGTGTTTCCCTATGGGATTGCAGCATTATTTGACACATCTGTGAATCATGCCCTTGGGGTGTTTCACCCACTTTTTCACACTTACAAATTGGCTCTGATTCAGTGGTAATTTTGATATGGGATGCGAAATCACCCTATTCACAGTATGTATGTAACATGTGGAATCTTGAGCCCATGCTTTCATGCTCACATCAACATGGATTGTTTTGAGCCTGTACTGCACATAGTGCTACGGGTGTACTATAGTATTTAGAGTGGTTGATTGGAATTAGTGAACATGTTGCTTTTGAGGTCCATGATTAACCCGATGCTAAGAATTGAATTTTGCCAAGTTGATGCATTTTTCTGCTCCAACGTGTTCTTACTTTATTATGTATTTTTCACATTTGTACATTTGTTCTGCCTCCAGAATCATGTTACTCCCAACTTTGCAAAGTGGAAGTGGTGTACTCCAACTTGAAATTCTAATCTGGGGCTCAGTTTGTGCATGCGGTTTTATGTCTAATGGACACACACAATGTTGCCATCCCAGAGGCATATTCACAGGGTGTTGTTGTGGGCATTATAGGATTGGAGCTTGGAATGTGGCTTCAGTGTGTGTGCTCCACAGGGGCTGTTTTTTATGTGATGTACGTTTGCACCAGCTGAGTGCGTGCAGCCTCTCCATATGCCCTTTGGCCAACCATTGGCAAGGGTAGAACCTGTGGGTGCGGGCCATGTCCCACCTGCATTTCCACTGGTACACCACGCTGTGTGGTGACATTGTGCAGTACACATACAGCCACTATGACTTTACATACTACTGGTGGTGCATATAGCAACACCTCACCAGAGTGGTCAAGGGAGCGGAACTGTGACTTCAACATCCAAATGTGTACTCCACTATGGCCCTAGTGGGTACATGTGCTGTATTATATCTCAATTGTTTGGGGATTGGCTCATGGATTCGAAACTGTATATCTGTGCGCTAATAATCACCACAAAAAGTAATTAGTATAGTTGAGTTAAATTAGTTGAATGTGTGCTGGCAGCAATCACTCAGATCCCACCAACCTATCCACCACGGTTTGCACAAATTAGGTAAATAATGGGGTAAGGGATGGCGATGTGCTCTGCACCAGTAAAGTAATTCAGGTTATTACAAGTGTAACAGTTTAGTTGATGACTTTAATTCAGTTGTGAACAGCCGACACATGTTTCAACACGCTGGTCGTTTTCAAGGCTGAATAGTTACAATAAAAATGAAAACATAATAATATACAACAGGAATTATTATTCATTTCATACATCCCATCATATTGTATGTGAAAGTAAAACACAATAGGAATGAGTCCAATAAAGAATTGCCACATCACATTAATGTGCAGAATAACATTGAGGTCAAATGGGGATCTTAATTCTATTGAGACTTTAGTTGCTTTGAACCAAGAGGTCAGTACAGATTTACACTGTATACAATGATTTGGGTATTAATACACTACATCTGGAATTGAAAGAACTTAAGGGCAAATCTAAATTACCACCTCAATTTACTTCAGACAATGTCATTGAGACTTTTCACCAAGCCCTAACAAAATACATTCACTCATACATAGATAAGCGTACGAAACCCAACAGAAGATCCAACCTTACTGCAAATCAAGTCAAAGCCCTTCAAAACCTCGCAGAGGATAATGGTATTGTCATCAAAGAGGCAGATAAGGGTGGTAATATTGTGATTCTCAATACAGAAGATTATATAACAATGGGTTTAAAACATCTCAATACCCCAGATTGTTACAGGATCTTAAAATCAAATCCAACCAAACGTGTGGTAACGGACCTTACTAAGTTAATTGATGTCTGGCATACTAAAGGGTATTTAACTGATCAAATCCAACCAAACGTGTGGTAACAGACCATACTAAGTTAATTGATGTCTGGTATACTAAAGAGTATTTAACTGATGATGAGAAGAGATTTTTACTAATTGCTGAACCAATGTTACCTACCCTGTGTTTCCATACTCCAATGCTTGAAATTGATTTCCTGGGAATCATATTACTTGTTAGCCACCATTGATGCTGTATCACTTAATACTAAAATTGATCATACCCTTGCATTACAGACAATTGACTATGCACAAAATTCATAGAATTTCGCACAAAAGTGGTGCACGCGGCTGGCGCACAGTGTGCGCGTGCGAATGTCTGCGCCATCCGCGTGCGCTAAAATCGAATTCCGCGCACAGCATATTCATGGATTTTAGCCTCCAAAACCAGCTGTGGCGCAGAGTGGCTCAGCGACCCTTCAGCAGCACCAGTTACGCCCCCAAGAACGCCCTCGCGCAAGGAAAAGCCATCAAGATTCCCAATTCAGCGCAAAGGGCTGCGCTAACCCTGGACCAGTTTACAGGGCTGACAAACAGCAAACGCCAAGCGGGGAACGTGTATTACTGGGGTGCACGTAAAGTTTCACACGCGAAAGGGCCTGTGCGAGTGGGGTACGTGTATTACTGGGGTTTGCGTGAAGTTTCACATGCGATTTCAGCAGGGTACGTGTATTACGGGGTTCGCGGGAACTTTCACACGCGAAAGGGCCTGTGCGAGTGGGGTAAGTGTATTACGGGGGTGCGTGGGAAGTTTCACATACAATTGGCCTGGGTACGTGTATTTCAGGGGTGTGCGGGACGTTTCACACGCGGTTGGCCTGGGTACGTGTATTTCAGGGGTGCGCGGGAAGTTTCACACGCGATTGGCCTGGGTACGTGTATTTCAAGGGTGCGCGGGAAGTTTCACATGTGATTGGCCTGGGTACGTGCATTTCAGGGGTGCGCAGGAAGTTTCACACGCAATTGGCCTGGGTACATGGATTTCAGGGGTGGGTGGGAAGTTTCACACACGATTGGGCTTCGTATGTGTATTTCAGGGGTGTGTGGGAAGTTTCACATGCGATTGGGCTTTGTACGTGTATTTCGGGGGTGCGCGGGAAGTTTCACACGCGTTTGGGCTTCGTACGTGAATTTCGGGGGTGCGCGGGAAGTTTCACACGCGATTGGCCTGGGTACGTGTATTTCGGGGGTGCGCGGGGAGTCCCGTCTACCCCCTCCATGGCCCCTGCAGGCAGCCCACACCACAGGGGACTACCCTGCACCCCTGGTCATGTCCCACAGGCAGCCCATCCACCCTGGGCATGCCCCCCAGCCAAGCCACATGTCACGTTGCAATATGATCACCAACTCATGTCTCCCAGCACCCCCACCCCCCAGCAGTCAAGGGCACCTGCCAGCAGGCCCCCACTCATGTCCCACACATGTCCCCAGCACCCCCACCCCCCAGCAGTCAGGGGCACCTGCCAGCAGGCCCCCACACATGTCCCACACATGTCCCCCTGCACCACCACCCCCCAGCAGTGCAGGGCACCTGCCAGCAGGCCCCCACACATGTCCCCCAGCACCCCCACCCCCCAGCAGTCAGGGGCACCTGCCAGCAGGCCCCCACACATGTCCCCCAGCACCCCCAACCCCCAGCAGTCAGGGGCACCTGCCAGCAGGCCCGCACACATGTCCCACTCATGTCCCCCTGCACCCTCACCCCCCAGCAGTCAGGGGCACCTGCCAGCAGGCCCCCACACATGTCCCTCTGCACCCCCAGCAGTCAGGTGCACCTGCCAGCAGGCCCTCACTCATGTCCCACTCATGTCCCCTTGCACCCCCACCCCCCAGCAGTGCAGGGCACCTGCCAGCAGGCCCCCACTCATGTCCCACACATGTCCCCCAGCACTCCCACCCCCCAGCAGTAAGGGGCACCTGCCAGCAGGCCCCCACACATGTCCCACACATGTCCGCCTGCACCCCCACCCCCCAGCAGTGCAGGGCACCTGCCAGCAGGCCCCCACACATGTCCCCCAGCACTGCTCCCCCCAGCAGTCAGGGGCACCTGCCAGCAGGCCCCCACACATGTACCCCAGCACCCCACCCCCAGCAGTCAGGGGCACCTGCCAGCAGGCCCCCACTCATGTCCCACTCATGTCCCCTTGCACCCCCACCCCCCAGCAGTGCAGGGCACCTGCCAGCAGGCCCCCACTCATGTCCCACTCATGGCCCCTTACACCCCCACCCCCAGCAGTGCAGGGCACCTGCCAGCAGGCCCCCACTCATGTCCCACACATGTCCCCCAGTACCCCCACCCCCCAGCAGTTAGGGGCACCTGCCAGCAGGCCCCCACTCATGTCCCACTCATGTCCCCCAGCCCCAGGTCATGACGATCCTCAATCATGGCCCTTACGGCCAGCCTCCCCAGCCCAAACACCCAATCAAGTATTACATCCACCCACAAAGAAAAGGCAATTACATGATACAACCCCAATGGCAAGTATGTAAATGAACACATGTCCGTCTCACACACACACAATGGTTGCAAGTGAATGTGAAAACCAATATCATGACATGCATGAAACCAATGAGATAATACCACACATCGAAGTATGAAGAAAAAAATGTATTAAACACAACATGAATGTAATGAAAATCAAACAAACAACAATGGTAATAAAAAAATAAAAGCTGCATGTCTCTTAAAAACTGCAAAACAAGAAATCATAATCCAAAGAAATCCAAAGGAAATGGTGCCCAAAGTCACAGTCCAACAAAGCAAATCCAAGGGAAAAAAGAAAAGTGAAAACCATTGCTCCATGGTGAAATTAAAAAAAAGAGAAGAATCCAATGGTGAACTATATACAGATGAACAATCCAGGGTCCATGAGCCCAACTGAAGAAATGAAACCTATCAAAAATACTACCTAATAAAAAACTATATACAGAAACGTGGTGCATTGTCCAAGCGCAACCAAAATAAAGAAAAAACAAAAGGAAATCTAACACTATCTAACTATATACAATGG
Source organism: Ambystoma mexicanum (assembly GCF_040938575.1). NCBI lineage: Eukaryota > Metazoa > Chordata > Amphibia > Caudata > Ambystomatidae > Ambystoma > Ambystoma mexicanum. The sequence goes on along the minus strand of NC_090929.1, from coordinate 1,577,540,606 downwards.
TGGCAGGCAAGTCCAGCGGCTCACTCTGTGGTGTCCCGGGCCAGGGCATCATTGACCTCCATGCCGATGTCCCGGAGGCGGGCCTCTGCCCTGGCCCAAGGTCTCGCAGGGAGGCACTCATGGCCTGTTCCAATTCCCTGCAAGTTGCCTCGAGGCACTCTGCCCGCCTCAACGCCCGACGCATGGAGTTCTCCGCCCTGACCATCATGAGCCATTCCTCTTCCGCCCGCCGCCGCTCCGCACCTATCTGCTGGCCCAACCACAGCCACACGGAAGACAGTCCCATTCCTGGGTCCTCCTGCCCTATGGCCGATGCCTGCCACTCCGATGTTGATGGCCCCAAGCCATCATTGCTCCCACCTACAGCCTGCTCCTGCTGCTGCTGCTGTCCATGTGCCCTGTCCGATGGTGCCTGCACATCCTCCATCTGCTGGTCTCCAGTTGTGGTGTCCACCCTGCTGGACCGCCAACTCCCGACTGTGGCAGGGATGGGATCTCCACCAAGCTGGCTGTGTTGGTCAGGCCATGTCCACAGGGGGCCCTGGTGGAATCTGGGCTGGAAGACGATGAGGAGAACGACCGGCGCATAGCCTCCACAGAGAAGGAGAGGTCCGCCAGAGTGCGCATCACATGTAGGAACCCACCGACCAGGGCCCCTCCCAGCAGTGCCACGTCACGACGCTGCTCTTCGTGATGGCGTGCGTTCTCCGCCCAGGAACAACGCACATCATCACGAATGTCACGTGTGTGCAACGTGACACCCACCAGGACGGATCCCATATGGTCGCGGGACCCCTCGCCCACAGGTAGTGGAGAGGCAGGTGACATGGCACTCTCCCTACCTGTGGACGGGCCTGGGACAGGGCCTCCCTGCTGGTGCATGATGGTGCAGTCACAGGGTCAAGGACAGCGACATGCACAGGCCCCTCCGCGGTGACCTGTGCTGCCTCCTGACCCTGGCCCTGGACTGCACCACTTGCACCAGTGGTACTACCCCCACCAGGCCGCATGTGCGGCTCAGTGGCGGGCTCCTCGTCCTCTGTGGAGACCACCAACCTGGATGTCTGCGCACCGTCTTCCGCCATTGGAAGCCCCTGTGGGGGATTACCCGGCCCTTCCGCCACAGCCGTTGTGTCAGACGCGGCACCAGCCCCCTCGCTCCCGGATGATGGTAATTCCTGGGAGGGTGGCTGGGCCTTGCGTCGCCGCCCGGTGGAGGCATCCCCACCGCTTGGCTCCACAGCGCCGTCTCCGCCCTCTTCTTCACTTGACGCTGCGTAGAGGGAGACACAAGAACACAAGCATCAGGGTACAGCACAAAATAACCTAGACAGGAAGCAATAACACATGAGTGGCACTGTCAAATGTCACTTCCATCCTGTCGTTCCACAACACATGGGTCAATGCATGCAACACACATGCAGAAACACTCCCGGCACCTGCAATCAACATCAACACCCATGTACAAGGGCCCCTGTAAACCAAGATGTTGCCTTCAAAGTCACATGCATCCATGGCGTTTCAAAGTCAAACACACACTTCCCTGGCACACACACACACACACACACACACGTGCACCAAATATGAACATGACATCAGTACCCATTCCTCACCCCCTCTCCATGTCCAGGAACAGAGACTGCCATGCTTTCAGGTGTGCATTCTGCATAGAGGTCCCCATGTTGCATTAAAACACATGCACCTACCATGTGGTTCACACATAACTGGTCTCACATGCATGACCATGATGTCCCTGCAAACACACATCCATACATGGCCTATGTCACACATACAGGCAAGTATCAGACTACCAAGCACACTGCAACATGCCCGGTCTCACACGGCAATGCCTGGCCACTTACCGCTCAACTCCAGACGGGTCTGCCTCCAAAAGGATCTGGGCGTGGAGCGCTGGTCCTACGCGTTCCAGGACCCTCATCTGGATGTTGCTCAGGCTGACCCAGCCCCCCTCCACGAGGCGCCAGGCCTTTATGAGGGTCCTGGACCTGAAGTCCTCCCAGCGCTTCTTGACATGTTGGTAGTTGCGGGTTGCCACCCCCTTCACGTTGATGGCAGTCACGATGTCCGTCCAGATCCTGGTCCGTCCTTCCTTGTCGGCACGCAAACTTCCGAAGAGGGCATCACACTGCCCCAGGACTTGCTCCACCAGGACACCAACTTTGATGGCAGTGAAGGTGGTGGCCCTCTGCCTCTCTGGCTGGGGGTTGCTAGTGGTCTCAGATGGTGGTGTGCCCGACATGGCAACCCCAGAGGCAGACGTGGTTGGGCAACTGGGTCCTGGGGCTGGGCTGTGGAGCGATGGTAGCCCAGTCGGGAGTCTTCAGTTCCAGCAGGGGTGGACACAGCAACTGCACCCCTGCAGATGGCTGATGTGCAGGCAGCAAATAGCAGGGCACGTGGGCAGCAGGCAGTCAGGCAGCAGTAGATGGCAGGTGGGAGCGTGCTTGGGGCTCTTGAGGGCAGGAAAATGGCCTTCAGGGCAGGAGCGTGTTCTTCCGTGTGTTTTCGCGTGGCCAGCTTGATACGGAGTGATTTGGCACGTGAAAAAATTGCACGTCAGTGTGAAATTCGAGGAAAGGGCCTTAGCGCATAAGCGCGTCAGCGCATGCACGCGATTCCATTGGGCCAAAGGCCATTAGCGCGTAGGCGCGTAAATTACGTTACGCGTGCGGGCGTTTCCCTCATAGCACGTGATGACAGAGCACACATGGAAAAACTCCACGTCTGAGTGTCATCGCGTGTATTTGGAGGCTCTGACGTGTACATGTGGGCCGGTTTAAAAGCTGCGTGTAGGACGCCATTTCCTTGTACGTGCTTTTCGTGGAGAGCGAGTGGGTGAAATCTGTACTTCTTGTCGGTTCACACGCGATTACTTCACAGCGTTTCTAGTTCGTACTCCCTGTTACCTCTGACAGCTCTTTTCTGATTTTTTGTTGGGCCTGTTTCCTCAAACAGAGTTCACTTCTCTTTTTGTCCAGCGTACAAATCTTCTTTTGGCGGAGGTGTTGCCAGCGCGTATTTTTCACATTCTTTTTCCAGGCAGACGGTGAGTTCCGCACATACTTAGCAACTGTGCTTGCCCCGTGTGTCGCGTTCCCCTTCAGAGGTCATTGTAGGCTGCGTGTATTACGCGTATGCTTATTTTTGTGTTTCTGGGTGACACAGTGTAGTGCGAGTTCATTTTTTAATTCCATCTGGTATCCTACCCCTTTGACCCCCAATTGCCCAGGACAATAGTTTACTGCAACTCCCATACGCACAACAACATCAGTGCCATGGCTGGGAGGTGACCAAGCGGTAAGGGAGGCAAAGGTGGCCGACCCTCAAAAGGTCGGCGTGGTGGGCGCGGTAGGGGACGTGGCCGGGATTTGCAAGGTGCCCCAATGCCCCCATGTGTGGAGGAACAATCAGGGACACTCATGCCCCCACCCATGGTTGAGGGAAACGTGGCTGACACCATCCAAGCTCAGCCCTTGTTGGACCAGCCCATTGTGGCACATGACCTGGCACAGGATGACTCTCTGGCTGACTTCCAGGTCAGCAAGTCTAGGCCACGTGTGGCGGTGCAAGTTGTTGTCACCAATCCACGTGGATCTGGAGCAGCTATGTCATCTGCTGCCCCAAGTATGCAGGGTGGGGAGGCTGCAGGGCCAGCTGCAGCACCATCCGCCCCAGCTCTGACTCTCCCAGCCAGGACAGTGCCAGTCACAGTCCATCAAACTGACGTTCCCCCTGCCAACATTATCCAGCAACCAATGCCTGCATCAAGAACTATGGTCATTGTGCATTCCCACACTCCTACTACCCAGTCCACCGGTGATTCTGCCCCTACTCACCAGAGCGGCGTAAGTCACTCAGGCTCTGCTCCACCTTTTAAGAAGCGGAAGAAGGGTGCTCTCGCTCAACAGGCTGAGACCCCAGACATGGCTACACACTCCGGCACGTCAAGGAAGCCTTGCTTTAATGTCGCAGAACTTGATGCACTTGTGCGCTATGTTTTGGCACATAGACACGAAATGCTGGTGACTGCAGGGTGCAAGACCACACCTGGTCAATGTAAGGCACACTGGAAGACCATCGCCAACCACATGAGTGCCCTTGGATTTGTGAAGCGCTCAGCTGATTATTGCTACAAGCGGTGGAATGACCTGAAATGCAGAGCAAAGAACAAGCTGGCCTCAAATCATGCCGCTACTCTGGTGACTGGTGGTGGGTCTCCACAAAAGGACAACAAACTCACTGAACATGAGTCTGTTGCTGGGGCCTTCGTCACAGAGGAACAGATGCAAGGTGTGGGAGGACTACCTGATTATGAAGCATTGTCCGGTGAATGAAACTGCATGTGTGTGTAATGAATGTGTATGTTGTTTGGGTGACGGGTTCTGATTGAGTGCCAGGTGAGGGTGTATGTGCCTGAGTGGTATGGGTCACCCATGTGCTTCATCCAAAACATTCAGCAGCCTGGGATTTGGGTGTGACAGTATCCCTTCTGCCCACATTAGTAATTTGGCTCAACATTACGGCAGTTGCCCTTGAAGTGGCATCTTGCAACAACATTGTTTGTATTTTTCAGTGTTCGTTCAGGCTGATTGTTTCAATTCTCCCACTTTGGCTACGCATTCCTCAGCCCTATTGTCACATTTGTGACATGCTTCTGTCATTGATGAACGCCACATTGGACCACATATGTTACCTTGTTAGATGAATGATTTGACCATTCAGGCTAATTGAGTATTGGCCTGATCACATGAATTTTTGGGGCCTGTTTAAATGTGGAACATGATAGTTGTTTCCTGTCATGTTGAAGTGACAAACCATTGATGTATACATCGAACTGCAATCACTGTATTTTTGGACACTGGATGTGTTGCAGTGTGTGCCACATGCCTATTTTGTCACACTATGTAGCATTTTTCATCTCATCATGTCCATCTCACATGGCTGGCTGACAGTATTCATTCACTGACATATGGATGTACTTGTGGAATGTACCATAGCTATGGTACATGCCGTCTGTGTGATGGCATGTGTCATGTATGTGTATGGGACATGCCACTCACAGGCCAATGTGTGATGACAGTGCTACCCAGCATGCAGTAAATGTGTTGCTCTTCCATGTAGGTGTCATCAGTGTCTGCCTTTTGGGTCCCCTTCAAACTCAGTGACAGTGCATGCATGGGAGGGTTATAGTCATGTGGGACATGTGTAAATCGTGTAAATCATGTAGTGGTACTGTAGCTTTTCAGGCCTATTTGTGTGCTATGGTGCTAATGCCTGTATCCATTTTTTGTCTTTCATGTATTTGCAGGGGATGACGCACTTGATGCTGTTGAGGTTGAGGAGTCGGTGCAGACCCAGGAGGAATCTCAGGCACAACCGTGCACCAGTGGGGGACATGGTGTGGTGGTGGGTGAGAACCCAATCTTGCTGCAGAACATTCTATCGAAGGGTGCCTCTGGCTGCACCTCCCCAGACCTCTATTCAGGTGTTGATTCGGATGATGAGACCTATGTGGCATCGCAGGTAAGTGTTTTTGGCAGGGATTCTGTTCTGTCCAACCCACCTGTATCAGGGGTAGAACCCTCTATGGGGATGTCAGTGTTGGTAAGTCCGCCTTTGGTGGTTACGGATGCAGGGTCACACTCCACAACATCTGATCCTGTTCCTGGGCCAGCAGATCAGAGGGGGAATGCAGTCCTGCAGCCTCAGGCAGTGCCGGCACAGCAAGGCACAGATCGCCTTGCCCCAAACAGGTGTGGTGCCCGCCGATGCGGTGACCGTACGCCAACAGGCAATACTGCATGGGAACAATCAATTTACGGTATGGCAACCCAACAGGCAGAATCAGTTGAGATGATGGCTCAAGCAATGGAGAGGGTGGCCACTTCCATTGTCCCCCCTGACAGGCAGGTGGAGATACTACAGCAGGTAACAGACTCCATTTGCCAATCACACAGGGAGGACATGTTGGCGTCCAACAGGGACAGACGGGCGGCACTGGAGACTCTACGCCAATCAATATCAATAGAGTCCCAGGGCCACAGGGAAGCCCTGAGGGTAGAACTCCATCACCTCAGGGAGACTCTTGTTGACCTTGAGGCTTCCACTAACTTGAGGACAGAACAGCAGCTGGAGCGGCTCACACGTTCGCTCTCAGCTGAGATGCAGGCAACTCGGGAGGAGATCCGTGCATCACGTCAGGTAATGCATGGGGATCTCCGCACTAAAATCCTCCAAAACGAGACCTTCCACACCGCATGCTTGCTGCCATGGAGGACCATACCAGGGCTTTGCGTGGGCTGCCTCCCATTGCACCACCACCTCCTGTGGCAGCACCACCTCCTGTGGCAGCAGCAGAGGGTGATGATAGCGACAGATGCAGTTCTCCCACATTGGCATAGCCATGCAGGCCATGAGCCCATGGAGGTGTTTTTTTTTCCCAACATCCACACAGGTGGGTGTTGGTACGCACCCTGTCCTCAGACCTCCAGGGTGCTCCACCCCCTGTCCCCCACATGGCCATTTTTGATTTTTAATTTTTGATTTCTTTTTTTTGCAGTGTGTTGCCTTGTGTGGCTCCCGTGGGCATCCACTGTATTCCCGCTGGGCACATGCAGGCTTGTCCTGAGTTTGGGTTAGATGCTTGGGTTCGTGAGACACACACCCCTCCTGCTACCCGTTTCCATGGGCTTGCAAAGGGTGTGCCCAAGTGACATTGACTTACACGGTGACGTAGGACTCCCATGAGCTGTGTGGGCAGTCTGTAGTCAATACTGTGTATACATTCCTAGTGGATATTGTTGTTGAATTGTACACTGCATGGTGTATTGCTATGTGCTTGTGCATCCATGTCTTTCACCTAATTTGCAGGTTAATTCCTCATGTCTTCACAGGGCCGTCTACTTTGGAGATGGAGTTCATGTTGTAAGCAGTGCACTTGGACATTTGCGTGGCAGCAGCACTGTACAGTTGGAAGTGGCCGATGTGCTGGCATGATCAGGTTGTAAGACTACCACTACTTTAACTTAGTACTGTCATGTTTATGCTATGTTTGAGGTTGTGTAGCTGCATTGCATTGTTGGTAAGTATTTGGTCATATTTGTTGTTAGTTCTACATTACTGGGAGCATATTGTGTTTGGGCAGTTTCCATTGAGGACACTGTACTTTGACACTTGTGTGATGTTTTGGGGATTGCTTTGTTTGCTGTCACATAGCATGACATGCCATGGTGTGTTTGGTGGCGGTGCTGGGGAGGGGTTGGGTGACATGGCACTGTTGTCATGTTGTATTTTGCAAGGGGGTAATGATTTTTGCAGCATAGAAGTGTGTCTTTTGATGACACAGCATTGGCGGTGTTTGTGTAGGTAGGGCACACAATGTAACACTTCCAGGTGACCAATCTCATGCTGGTATGGTTGTGACAGTTGACTGTCCCTTATGTCATCATCATTGATTGTCAGCTGGCATGTGCCAGGGCTGTGTGCACTCCACAGGGGTGTTATTTTAGGTGAAGTAATTATCCACCAGCTGTGAACGGGCTGCCTCACCCCGTGCCCTTTCCCCTCCCATGCGCAGCGGCCGTGCTTGTGGTTGGGGATGTGAGGGCACCACTATGTCCACCGGCAGGCCCCGGCGTGTTGCAACGTTGTGCAGGACACATGCTGCCACTATGATCCTGCACACTACTGGGGGAGCGTATAACAGCTGCCAGCCAGAATGGTCAAGGGAGCAAAAGCGTGACTTGAGCACTCTGAATGTGCGCTCCACTATGCCCCGTGTTGCAATATGGGCTGTGTTGTGTCTTACCTCGGGTGGCGTGGTGGTGTTTCCGAATTGGCGTCATCATGTGGGTGCTGTCCCCTGGGAGGTGGTGATGGGTATCATTAGTGGGGTTGTGACATTGCTTAGTATCTGACATGCATGCATGTGCTGTGGCATTTATACTCACCGAGCAGCCATGTATCGCCATGCCGCCCGGCTTCTAGGTCCCGGTTTAGGGTTGACATCCTGTAAATGAAACTGTCGTGGGTGGACCCTGGATAGTTGGCATATACTGAGGTGATGATTCCCTTGGCATCACATACTACCTGGACGTTGATGGAATGCCAGTGCTTGCGGTTTCTGTAGATGTGCTCTGATGCCCTGGTGGGACGTTGAGCACATGGGTGCAATCAATGGCACCTAGCACTTTGGTGAAGTGTGCCACCCCGTAAAAATCCTGGCCGACATCCTGCCTTTCTGCAAGTGTTCTGGGCAGGTATATGTGCCTGCGGACTGATCGGCGTGCAGTCATGATGGCCAAAACCTGGTGTAGGCAGCGTGACTGCGTGGCCTGTGACACCCCCCCCCCCGACTATAGCATTTGTCCGTTGAAATGATCCAGTGGCCAAGAAGTGCAGTACATTGAGGACCTTCTGCAGGGGGATGAGTGCTTGGGAGCACAGGGTGGGTGATGTGAGGTCATCATCCCACTCACTGACCAGGTTGAGTATTATGTGAGGTGTAAACCTGTCCCTCCCATACACCTGGTCATCAGGCATTCCAAAAAGGCTTGTTCTGGGTGTAAAAATTCTGGCCCTGACTATCCTCCTCCTCCTCCTGCGGTATCCCATGGCCACTGCTGCTAGGAACGGTATATTCATTCTGGCGTCTGAGCTTGTTTGTTGTTTGCGTGTATTTTTATGCTGCGCGGGTCGACGTACGCCTACTTCCTGCAGGCGTACGTCTTTCCGGATTGGCGCGTCTTTTTTGGCGCACGCGTTAGCCCCGTTCGATTCCATTAATACGTGTTGTAGGCGAGCGTGTGGCCGTTCCGCACACTTGCCTCCTGTACTTCCCCGTCCACCCCAGTAATACATGTACCCTGCTCGCCCAGGCCCAATGGCGTGTAAAACTTCCCGCGAGCCCCTGAAATACACGTACCCCGCTCGCCCAGGCCCAATGGCGTGTAAAACTTCCTGCGAGCCCCTGAAATACACGTACCCGCTCGCCCAGGCCCAATCGCGTGTGAAACTTCCCGCGCACCCCCGAAATACATGCACACGCTATTTTTGACTCACCGGATGTCCGTGTTTGTTGCGTACCCCTTTGCACGTCATTTGTCCTAGAGGGCCACAGTATGGGACATTCATCAGAGCTGTATATACGTGCTTTTTGTTAGCTCACATTTTTTTAATGCACCGGGACGCTACCGCCTGCCTTCGTGTGGCGGACGTGTGTTGATGTACATAGTTGACTTTTGCTTTGTGTCATGAGATCGCCATTTCACTGCTGGGGGGTGGGGTTGCTGGGGGACATGAGTGGGGGCCTGCTGGCAGGTGCCCCTCACTGCTGGGGGTGGGGGTGCTGGAGGACATGAGTGGGGGCCTGCTGGCAGGTGCCCCTCAGTGCTGGGGGGTGTGCAAGGGGACATGAGTGGGGGCCTGCTGGCAGGTGCCCTGCACTGCTGGGGGGTGGGGGTGCAAGGGGACATGAGTGGGGGCCTGCTGGCAGGTGCCCCTCAGTGCTGGGGGTGGGGGTGCTGGGGGACATGAGTGGGGGCTTGCTGGCAGGTGCCCCTCAGTGCTGGGGGGTGGGGGTGCAAGGGGACATGAGTGGGGGCCTGCTGGCAGGTACCTTGCACTGCTGGGGGGTGGGGGTGCAAGGGGACATGAGTGGGGGCCTGCTGGCAGGTGCCCCTCAGTGCTGGGGGTGGGGGTGCTGGGGGACATGAGTGGGGGCTTGCTGGCAGGTGCCCCTCAGTGCTGGGGGGGTGTGCAAGGGGACATGATGGGGGCCTGCTGGCAGGTGCCCTGCACTGCTGGGGGGTGGGGGTGCAAGGGGACATGTGTGGGGGCCTGCTGGCAGGTGCCCCTCAGTGCTGGGGGTAGGAGTGCTGGGGGACATGAGTGGGGGCTTGCTGGCAGGTGCCCCTCAGTGCTGGGGGGTGGGGGTGCAAGGGGACATGAGTGGGGGCCTGCTGGCAGGTACCCTGCACTGCTGGGCGGTGGGGGTGCAAGGGAACATGAGTGGGGGCCTGCTGGCAGGTTCCCTGCACTGCTGGGGGTGGGGGTGCAAGGGGACATGAGTGGGACATGAGTGGGGGCCTGCTGGCAGGTGCCCCTCAGTGCTGGGGGGTGGGGGTGCTGGGGGACATGAGTGGGGGTCTGCTGGCAGGTGCCCCTCAGTGCTGGGGGGTGGGGGTGCAAGGGAACATGAGTGGGGGCCTGCTGGTAGGTGCCATGCACTGCTGGGCGGTGGGGGTGCAAGGGGACATGAGTGGGGGCCTGCTGGCAGGTGCCCTGCACTGCTGGGGGGCGGGGGTGCAAGGGGACATGAGTGGGACATGAGTGGGGGCCTGCTGGCAGGTGCCCCTCAGTGCAGGGGGGTGGGAGTGCTGGGGACATGAGTGGGGGCCTGCTGGCAGGTGCCCCTCAGTGCTGGGGGTTGGGGGTGCAAGGGGACATGAGTGGGGGCCTGCTGGCAGGTGCCCTGCACTGCTGGGGGGTGGGGGTGCAAGGGGACATGAGTGGGGGCCTGCTGGCAGGTGCCCTGCACTGCTGGGGTGTGGGGGTGCAAAGGGACATGAGTGGGACATGAGTGGTGGCCTGCTGGCAGGTGCCCCTCACTGCTGGAGGGTGGGGGTGCTGGGGGACATTAGTGGGGGCCTTCTGGCAGGTGTCTTGCACTGCTGGGGGGTGGGGGTGCAACGGGACATGAGTGGGGGCCTGCTGGCATAGTGCCCTGCACTCCTGGTGGCTGGGGGTGCAAGGGGACATGAGTGGGACATGAGTGGAGGCCTGCTGGCAGGTGCCCCTGACTGCTGGGGGGTGGGGGTTCTGGGGGACATGTGTGGCACATGAGTGGGGGCCTGCTGGCAGGTGCTGTGCACTGCTGGGGGGTGGGGGTGCAAGGGGACATGAGTGGGACATGAAAGGGGGCCTGCTGGCAGGTGCCCCTCAGTGCTGGGGGTGGGGGTGCTGGGGGACATGAGTGGGGGCTTGCTGGCAGGTGCCCCTCAGTGCTGGGGGGTGGGGGTGCAAGGGGACATGAGTGGGGGCCTGCTGGCAGGTACCTTGCACTGCTGGGGGGTGGGGGTGCAAGGGGACATGAGTGGGGGCCTGCTGGCAGGTGCCCCTCAGTGCTGGGGGTGGGGGTGCTGGGGGACATGAGTGGGGGCTTGCTGGCAGGTGCCCCTCAGTGCTGGGGGTGTGTGCAAGGGGACATGATGGGGGCCTGCTGGCAGGTGCCCTGCACTGCTGGGGGGTGGGGGTGCAAGGGGACATGTGTGGGGGCCTGCTGGCAGGTGCCCCTCAGTGCTGGGGGTATGGGTGCTGGGGGACATGAGTGGGGGCTTGCTGGCAGGTGCCCCTCAGTGCTGGGGGGTGGGGGTGCAAGGGGACATGAGTGGGGGCCTGCTGGCAGGTACCCTGCACTGCTGGGCGGTGGGGGTGCAAGGGAACATGAGTGGGGGCCTGCTGGCAGTTTCCCTGCACTGCTGGGGGTGGGGGTGCAAGGGGACATGAGTGGGACATGAGTGGGGGCCTGCTGGCAGGTGCCCCTCAGTGCTGGGGGGTGGGGGTGCTGGGGGACATGAGTGGGGGTCTGCTAGCAGGTGCCCCTCAGTGCTGGGGGGTGGGGGTGCAAGGGAACATGAGTGGGGGCCTGCTGGTAGGTGCCATGCACTGCTGGGCAGTGGGGGTGCAAGGGGACATGAGTGGGGGCCTGCTGGCAGGTGCCCTGCACTGCTGGGGGGCGGGGGTGCAAGGGGACATGAGTGGGACATGAGTGGGGGCCTGCTGGCAGGTGCCCCTCAGTGCAGGGGGGTGGGAGTGCTGGGGACATGAGTGGGGGCCTGCTGGCAGGTGCCCCTCAGTGCTGGGGGTTGGGGGTGCAAGGGGACATGAGTGGGGGCCTGCTGGCAGGTGCCCTGCACTGCTGGGGGGTGGGGGTGCAAGGGGACATGAGTGGGGGCCTGCTGGCAGGTGCCCTGTACTGCTGGGGTGTGGGGGTGCAAGGGGACATGAGTGGGACATGAGTGGGGGCCTGCTGGCAGGTGCCCCTCACTGCTGGAGGGTGGGGGTGCTGGGGGACATTAGTGGGGGCCTTCTGGCAGGTGTCCTGCACTGCTGGGGGGTGGGGGTGCAACGGGACGTGAGTGGGGGCCTGCTGGCATAGTGCCCTGCACTGCTGGTGGCTGGGGGTGCAAGGGGACATGAGTGGGACATGAGTGGAGGCCTGCTGGCAGGTGCCCCTGACTGCTGGGGGGTGGGGGTTCTGGGGGACATGTGTGGCACATGAGTGGGGGCCTGCTGGCAGGTGCCGTGCACTGCTGGGGGGTGGGGGTGCAAGGGGACATGAGTGGGACATGAATGGGGGCCTGCTGGCAGGTGCCCCTCAGTGCTGGGGGGTGGGAGTCCTGGGGGACATGAGTGGGGGCCTGCTGGCAGGTGCCCCTCAGTACTGGGCGGTGGGGGTGCAAGGGGACATGAGTGGGGGCCTGCTGGCAGGTGCCCTGCACTGCTGGGGGGTGGGTGTGCAAGGGGACATGAGTGGGGGCCTGCTGGCAGGTGCCTTGCACTGCTGGGGGGTGGAGGTGCAAGGGGACATGAGTGGGGGCCTGCTGGCAGGTGCCCCTCAGTGCTGGGGGGTGGGGATGGAGGGGGTCATGCGTTGGTGATCAGTAGTGCAAGCTGACATGTGGCTTGCCTGGGGGGCATGCCCATGGTGGATGGGCTGCCTGCGGGACATGACCAGGGGTGCAGGGTAATCCCCTGTGGTGTGGGCTGCCTGCAGGGGCCGTGAAGGGTGTACAGCGAACACCTGGGAGGAGCCACACTGCCAATTGACGTGTAGGACTCCACGGCACCCCCGAAACACACGTACCCTGCTGAAATTGCATGTGGGACTTCCCGCGAACCCCAGATTTACACGTACCCAGGCAAATTGCGTGTGTAACTTCACGCGAACTCCAGAAATACACGCACCCCACTCGCACAGGGCCTATCGCGTGTGAAACTTCCCGCGAACCCCAGATTTACACGTACCCAGGCCAATCGCGTGTGAAACCTCACGCGAACCCCAGATTCACACGTACCCCACTCGCCCAAGGCCAATCACGTGTGAAACTTCCCCCGCACTCCCGAAATACACGCACACGCTATTTTTGACACAGCGGGTGTCGGTGTTTGTCGCGTACCCCTTTGCACGTCATTTGTCCTAGAGGGGCACAGTATGGGACATTTATCAGAGCTGTATATACGTGCTTTTTGTTAGCGCACATTTTGGCACACATTTTTTTCATGCGCAGGGACGCTACTGCCTGCCTTTGTGTGGCGGACGTGGTTAGGCCTGTGCGCGTCTTTGCCCGTGCGCTGTTTTTCCCTATTCGATTCCATGAAAACGTATTGTAGGCGAGCTTGTGGGCGTTCCGCGCACTTGCCTCCTGTACTTCCCCCATGATGCCCACATTTTCACGAGTTGTTCCCCATTCTGCGTCACGCCTCGTGTTACGCCTACTTTTGTTGTGTGTGCCGCGCTATGTGCGCTTTCGCTGTGGCCGTAGCGCACGCCATTAGATGACCTGTGCGCTGGCGTGCGCCACGCAGATTTTCAGTGCACATCCCAGATTTGACTCGCACACGGACTTCCATGAATCGATGTGTGTGGGTTTCGCTGTGATTTTCGCACTTTCACTGCGATTCGTATGGTTTCGCATGCTTGCGCAGGAATTTTCAGCGCACATTAATTCCATGAATCGGCCTGATTATCTTTCGCAATACTTCAGCACCAAACATTGATTATGCATATATGCTTAAAGAATTATTGAAGTTTGTATTAGCCAATAATGTGTTTATCTTCAATGAACAGTATTTTCTCCAACTAAAAGGAGTTGCTATGGGAGCGAAATTTGCACCTTCCCTAGCAAACCTCTTTATGTCATTTTATAAAGAGACTCATGTCCTCAATCAACAACTGTTCAACTCTAATATCATAATTTGGCGCCTCTTTATCGATGATATTTTCATAATTTGGAAAGGTACACAGGAATCTTTCTCGAAGTTTTTGTTCCATATTAATACTAATGCATTCATTATCAGTCTAACTGGCAATTGTGACCCCAATCAAATTGATTTTCTGGATCTACATATTTTCATTGAAGATGGTAGTCTGCAGACTACTACTTATCGAAAACGGACAGAGATGAACTCCATTCTGTCAGCTCAGAATAATCATCAACGCTCCACCATTGATAATATACCGGTGGGCGAATTCCATAGGGCCAGACGTAATTGCAGTCGCCCTATTGACTATGACAAGGAATGTAGCATCCTTAATCAGCGATTTCTTAATCGTGGCTACCAAGGGCCTCTCATCGACAAATCATGCGCCAAATTTACCAATATTTCACTATCTGACCTATTGGTAGATGGAACTAAGTCTAAAGATCACCCTCAGTACATCTCTCTTATTACCCAATTCTCTAATGAGTCTTTGCTGTTATATAGACTGGTTCAGAAACATTGGCTAATTTTGAGACTTGATCATGTCCTCGCCCCTTTTTGACTCCTAAACCCAAATTCACCTTCACAAGAGCACCCACGATTAAATCTATGGTGAGCTCATCATGTTTCCAGAATACATTTTCCAGATCTCAGACTGATTGGTTACAGCAACCAGTGGGTTTCTATAAATGTGGGAATTGCAATAAATGCGCATGGGCTCATACAAAATGCCATGTGTTTGCTGAAACTTTGGCTCTGATGTTGTTATACGTGACTTTATCAATTGCAAGAGCACCTTTGTAGTGTATGTCATAATATGTATATGTGGCAAGCTCTACATTGGTAGTACTATTTGTCAACTAAGAGTTAGAATTAGAGAACATCTAGTCAGTCTCAAAATGTGCGAACCTAAATCTCCTCTGGCTCTTCATTGGCAACTGGAATATCAGCTGGATAATATAGCTGATTTACGATTTATTGGCCTTATGAAAATGAAAAAGGGCAAAAGAGGCTGCAACTTCCAACTAAAACTCAGGCAAATGGAAGCAAAATTGATCTGTTTTTTACGATGCACAACTAGAGGTTTGAACTCAGACCATGAGATGAATGTGTTCTTATACAAATCCACTTATCAGATTATTAAGGACCTATTTGACCTGCACCACGGCTTCACCAACATATGATTCATTTAGGGAGACCATGACTACTCACAGGGCTTAGCTGTATTTTTCTTTTTATTATTATGAATTATACTCATAATACTGTCTGACCCTTATTCTCGGGTCAGCTGGTGTCCCTTTTCACAATACTTATATTGGCCATTTTGTTCCAGCACTTTACTGGACACTATATTCATTGGCTTAATGTTCCATTCACACCCTTTATGGTATGGTCATCCATGTTCTGTTTCATGCCACATTCAATCTTGTTTTCAGCATCAGACACCGTACATTTTTCTGTTTTTTCATTAACTGGCTTTTCAGCTGTCATCCATTACCTCTTGATTTCATTCTATTCATGCATCTCTATTTTCTCAAATCCATGAATGAATATATCTATAAAAGATATGTGTCATTGACATTCCACAGCGTCTCCAAACGGCTGTGTTTATTTACAATTGACGTCACACACTTCGCGTAGGACGTCACGCCGCCGCATAGGTCTCTTCCTGACATACGCAGATATAATTCCTCAGTGCTCGCGCTCCGCAACTCCAGAAAGGGATTGTCCCCGTTATCTGTACGGACGCTCGATTCAACGAGTGAGTATTTCTTCAGAATAACACACTTTTGAATATTGTTATCTTCTATCTAAATCTCAACATAGTTGCTATAGAACCGACTACTTGATTTTGGACCCGCTCTGATACTTCTGGCCCACACTCTGCCTGGAGTCTCGTGCAAGGAGATCAACCACTTGCAGAGACGTGCCAGGCCGCCATGAACTCCACACAAGTCCAGGAAAAGTCCTGCGTAGTCGGTTCCATGAATCGACAAACAGGGATTTCTACGCATCCTGAATTTCCGCGCAGAATATGCGATGAATCAGTGCTGTACAGTTTTCAACTGTTGTTTACTGTGAACACATTGAAAAATTACCCACCTGGATTTTATGCCAGCACTTAGTCCCCAAATGAAAACTGAATTACACACATGCCTGAACCTTTTTAAACATGTTTCTTGTTGTTCCCAGCCCTCTCTAAATAAACAAGAACCATAATAAAAGAAATCCTGGTTAGTGAGTATCTTTCCCCTAAGTGAATACACTTCTGCTGTAATGAAGTGTATGGTTGTGTCCCGTCACAAATTGTAGTGTGGCGAAAGTGATGCTGATATATTCACCCTTGGCTTGAAAAGTCTGGCTCAATCCCTTTATGTGTTGCATAAGGCACTTTGTGGCTCACACTTGATACTTAGAAACCTCGATGCACCTCAACCGCCTGACCAGAGCCCAAGGTCGGACGACCAAACCATCTTGTATTGTGCTATGCCAGAAGGTGTAAAAAAACAGTCAGCACTGTGTTATTCCAGTTTTTGTATTGGACTCACTGAACATTCTATGCAGAGATGGAACAGTGTAATAGCTTTCTAAATCCCAGAGACGTGTTCATCTTATGGTTCAGATTGAAATGTTTGGAAAAGAAAAAAAACACAGGACAATTCATTCTCAAAGCAAAGAAAAAAGGTAGAAATGTAATGTTAAACTCCATCGGCTGAAGGAACAGAGTGAGTGTATGGAAAAGGATGCAGGGCTCGGATTTCAGTCTTATCTTCAAGCTCTGCCAGAATGAAAGATTTAGGGGAGAGAATGATTTAACCGTAAGGCTCAACCTGGGAAAACTGCCTCTTCTGCTGCCAGTGCATCACCAGCCTCTTCTGCGACCAGTGCATCACCAGCCTCTTCTGCGGCCAGTGCATCACCGGCCTGTTCTGCTGCCAGTGCATCACCTTCCTCTTCTGCTGCCAGTGCATCACCGGCCTCTTCTGCTGCCAGTGCATCACCTTCCTCTTCTGCTGCCAGTGCATTACCTTCCTCTTCTGTTGCCAGTGCATCACGAGCCTCTTCTGCTGCCAGTGCATCACCAGCCTCTTCTGCTGCCAGTGCAACACTGGCCTCTGCTGCCTGCGCATCACGCTCCTCTTCTGCTCCCAGTGCATCACGAGCCTCTTCTGCTGCCAGT
The DNA here is from genome assembly GCF_040938575.1 of Ambystoma mexicanum. Taxonomy (NCBI): domain Eukaryota; kingdom Metazoa; phylum Chordata; class Amphibia; order Caudata; family Ambystomatidae; genus Ambystoma; species Ambystoma mexicanum. Next base: position 1,577,523,421 of record NC_090929.1, on the reverse strand, counting down.
GCATCACCGGCCTCCTCTGCTGCCAGTGCATCACCAGCCTCTTCTGCTGCCAGTGCAACACTGGCCTCTGCTGCCTACGCATCACGCTCCTCTTCTGCTCCCAGTGCATCACGAGCCTCTTCTGCTGCCAGTGCATCACCGGCCTCCTCTGCTGCCAGTGCATCACGAGCCTCTTCTGCTGTCAGTGCATCACAAGCCTCTTCTGCTGCCAGTGCATCACCGGCTTCCTCTGCTGCCAGTGCATCACGAGCCTCTTCTGCTGCCAGTGCATCACGAGCCTCTTCTGCTGCCAGTGCATCACCAGCCTCTTCTGCTGCAAGTGCAACACTGGCCATTGTTGCCAGTGCATCACCTTCCTCTTCTGCTCCCAGTGCATCACGAGCCTCTTCTACTGCCAGTGCATCACCATCCTCCTCTGCTGCCAGTGCATCACCGGCCTCTTCTGCTGCCAGTGCATCACCTTCCTCTTCTGTTGCCAGTGCATCACCATCCTCCTCTGCTGCCAGTGCATCACCGGCCTCTTCTGCTGCCAGTGCATCACTGGCCTCCTCTGCGGCCAGTGCATCAGCGGCCTCTTCTGCGGCCAGTGCATCACCGGCCTCTTCTGCTGCCAATGCATCACCGGCCTCTTCTGCGGCCAGTGCATCAGCGGCCTCTTCTACTGCCAGTGCATCAGCGGCCTCTTCTGCTGCCAGTGCATCACCAGCCTCTTCTGCGGCCAGTGCATCACCGGCCTCTTCTGCTGCCAGTGCATCACCGGCCTCTTCTGCTGCCAGTGTATCACCGGCCTCTTCTGCTGCCAGTGCATCACGGCCTCTTCTGCGGCCAGTTAATCAGCGGCCTCTTCTGCTGCCAGTGCATCACCGGCCTCTTCTGCTGCCAGTGCATCACCGGCCTCTTATGCGGCCAGTGCATCAGCAGCCTCTTCTGCGGCCAGTGCATCAGCGGCCTCTTCTGCGGGCCAGTGCATCACCGGCCTCTTCTGCTGCCAGAGCATCACCGGCCTTTTCTGCTGCCAGTGCATCACCGGCCTCTTCTGCTGCAAGTGCATCACCGGCCTCTTCTGCAGCCAGTGCATCACCTGCCTCTTCTGCTGCCAGTGCATCACCGGCCTCCGCTGCCAGTGAATCACCAGGATATTTTCAGAAAGTTCTGGACTGCAGTAAAGACTGACCTCTTCCTCAAAGCACTGGGGCCACTGCCCGCCTACATCTGTTCACAACTAAGCTCACGTCTGTGCCTGTGTTCACCTTTAATTGTCTTACTTTTCCCACAGAGCACCAACACATACATTTAAACAAAAATGAAAAGCAAACGTCTGGCAGGCAACACGTGGACGACATCATGTGTGTAACCCTACACACGCTTGTTCCAGGGGAAGATTTTCAAGCTGCTAAATCATAGGTGCTTAAAAACATTCCGACGAGATGTGGTCACAGAGGCTGAGTCTCTAATCGTTTCACATTCTTCATGCTGCAATTATGAAACCCTATCACTCTGAAAAAAGGTACACCTGCGTGATCATGTTACAGTCGCAAACATTCAGCTGGAAGAGGAAAAGCACTTACGCTCTCTCGCAGCAATGACATACCACTTTTTTGTCAGTATTATTATTATTTTCCATTCATCTACTGGTTTTACACAGTGCCAGTATATACGGTAAAACAAAGTAGGACCTTTTAACCTTTGAAACAAAAACCTAAAACAGGTAAGACAAGGAAAACAACTACTTGAACATTTAAAATAAAAGAACACAGAGCTGGCGTTTCTATGGTAAACATACGTACTGGGGATGTTATACCAGTGTGTGTTCAAGTACTCCTTGCTCCTTCAAAATGCCCAAAGTGAGAACAATTGTTAATGTTAAAGGATATTTATACCGTGCACTATCACCACCGTAGTGGTCCCCTGGCGCTCTGGCGGATCTAAAAGACAGGGGGTAGGTTAGGGCGCGTTAGTTGGCCACAGTTTGGAGAAAGAGCAAAGGAGCTGTGACGCACTGTTGGCAGCTTCAGTTCGTTTAACACCGTTCACTGAGATTTTTGGTGTGATATCCGGTAGGAGCCCGTCATGCGCTGTTGTGTAAGGCTCTGTGTGGTGTGTTTGTTGTTGCAGAGTAGTGAAGTGCCTGCAGGTTGGTGGGTTTTAAGAGGTATGGTTTGTCTTTATTTAGGGGTGTATGAGAAGGGGTGAAGGTTTTAGTATGGTTGGTTATTAGCATTGCTGTCTGATGGAATTGTGCTATTGTAAATTCTGGCGCACCCGCTGTCTACATATTTCTGCCCAACACAAATTGCATGTTCCTCAAATGAAGAGGATATAACATAGAAGAATGTTCCTGCTTTTTATTTTTGTTCGGTTATGTGTTTCTTTTGTTCTTTTAAAAGTTCTATATATTTTTGGGCAATATCTCTGATGCATTGAACACAAGCGGAAGACACGTGTTATTATAAAACTTGAAATATTAACAAATGTGGTTGCATTTTTCTTCTGGGAGTGTGGCAACCCTATAGTTCTAAAAAACCAACATTAATAGCAATTACAACATAATACACACTCTGTAGTCCAAGAGACAGCTCATATAGATCACTTTAATGGTTTGCGTGTATCACTTCCCATAGGTAGGTCCTGTGCAAAGATTCTTTTGCAAACCCACTTAAAGAGTAGTTCCAATAAGAAGGTCTTAGTATCTCCTGTCCTCAGCACATGACGTAGAATTGTGGAGGCTCTTATATCTGCAGCATAACATGGCACCAGTCCCTGTGGCGCATATATGAATCAACGTATTTCATACAGCTGTGGGTGGGAATTGCATGTGCTAACCAATAGTTTGGGCTTTTGTGTAGGCATGTGAAAGGCACTTGCCAGGCACTGGCGTAGTGGTATTAATTGGCCATTTATGGTTACAGCCGCAAAATGGTGTGAATGCATGAGTATCCAATAACAGTGGCTGGCGAATGCCTAACATGTATGCACAAGCCACAATTGTTGCGTTTGCCATTGCATTAACGGGACTTTAGTGAAGGACATGCATCGTGTTTATACATTCAGTGGCTAAAGGCAGACCTGATTAAGACATTTTTTATTACACCAGTAGCACATTTACAACTCCAATTAAGTCATTACTTCTCAGAAGACTGCTTTGAAAAACACTGGCAGGGACATTGAGTACAAAGTTTAATGGTAAGGCTTGATTAAAGTGAGCTCTAAGAGTTACCATGAGGAGGTGCTTTTGGCGAGGAGGGGCAGGAAGTGGGTGGGAATGGTCATAGGGATTTGCATGGACCTTGGAAGTCAATGGGTGGGGAAATAACCAAACAACACCCATAAGCTCTGTGTTCCCCTTCATATGCAGTTTCTCCTTACTCTCTGAACTCTAATGCAATAGTGTTGGCTTATAGGTGGCGCAAGCGCTACCTAATAGCCCAAACTAAAAATTGAGAGGTGAATGTATTTTGTGCTAGTGCGTCAGCTGTGTATTTGAATTTCTGATTACATTTTATTTGGCTTAATATAGTTTTCAGTTGTTATAATTCCTAAAGTTTATTACATAATGCTATTATGTAACAGATCTATCCTCTGCTTTCGATACGGTCATCCACGCCATCCTGATCAATCGTCTCTGTGACAACCTTGGCATCACGGGTCAGGCCCTAGCCTGGTTGACTTCCTTTCTCTCTGATTAAGCCTCCCATGTCCAATTTAGGTCCTTTCTCTCTACCACCTCTCTCTCTCTACATGTGGTGTTCCCCAGGGCTCTAGCCTCTCACCCTGGCTCTTCAGCCAATACTTGACAACTCTGGCCGTCTCATCTCTACCTTCTGTTCTAACTTTGAGTTATGTGAATCACACTCATCTCTCCTTCAGGCTCACCTCAGCCCCCTCTGCTCTCTCGCTCATAACGGACTGTCTGTACGTGATTCAGGAATGGTGTGCCTCCAACAATCTCTGCCTTAATGCCAGTAAGACTGAGATCCATCTCATTGGGACCCATTCTCCTGCCTTCCCCCTTTCACTCTGGCCACCCACACTGGGGCCTCTACCCTCACCTTCCTGTGAGGCGAGGAACCTTGGGGACATCTCAAACATAACCCTCTCCTTCTCTCCTTCTAACATCTCTGACATATCTAAGAAGTCACACTACCAGCTGCACCTCCTCAGAGGTATTCTTCCTTTTCTCACTTTTGCCAAGAAGCTCACTGTCTCTTGATCCCTGGTTCTCTCTAGACTGGACTACTGCAACAGCCTCTTTCTAAATCTGCCTGCCTATACTCTTTGCCCTTTGCAACTAATCCAGAACAGGACTGCAAGACTTATCCTTGGCCCCAAGCACAGCAATCGCATCTCTCCACTGGCTCCCGGTGGCTGCAAGGGTCAAGTTCAAGACCCTTTGCATCGTCTACAAGGCTTTCTGGGGCCGGGGACCACTCTACATCCAACAGTCTCCTCCTAAGCATTTTCCTTCTCGAGCCCATCGCGCATCCACCTACAACTCTCTGAGGGTCAGAAGCTGCTCCAGGGAGAGAGTGGGGGGTAGATCTTTGTCCTCGGCTGGGGCCTCCCTCTGGAACAGCCTCCCTGATCCTCTCAAACTTGAGCAGGACCACCAAAGGTTCCGAAGCAACTCAAGACCTTCCTCTTTGCTTCCGCGTCCTCTCGCTCTCTCCCCTTCTGATGCCTCTGTCTGCTGCGCTAACTGGTCACCTGGATACCCACTGAACCTCAGGGGCATCAGGCTCCTGCATGACTAGTAGCCTATTGCACTGCCTCCGGGCTTCCCACCCACCTAGGGACTGCATCTGCAATGCTACAATCCCCTGCCTCTTGCTAGTAAGATAGCTTAGTGGGCTGAGTGCCTGAGTGCTCACTGTTGTAATCTAAGTGTGATCTGCTGGTTGCAGGTTTTGTATCCAGGCATGACCAACTCAGTCTTTCATCCTTCCGAGGTCAATAAATGAGTAGCAACTTTGGTTGGGAGGACAAATGTATGTAAATGTGTTCTATGTACAGCTCTTAGGCGTAAGCATTATATAAATAATAAATCATTATCTTCCTACGACAAAGTGATGGTCAAACAAAGGTAAGAACATGTACTCCTACTTGGTAGTAGCCCTTTTCTTGCCTTGCGCCTTCTATGCTACTGTTGGCCGGTGACTGTCCTGTTGTTGTTTCCTTTGTTCCAGCAGCCCCTCTGCCTCTACCAAACTGGTGAGTGTGCAGACCAGATCCACAGTCATGTGCCAATCAGTGTTTAAGATTCAGTGAATCGGTGGCCTGGCGCACACCGGAGTATTGGTGCATCCCGTGCTGACTCCTTAGCAGAAGAAAAAGGGAAAGTGACCTTTATTTTCCCACTGCATTGATAGCTTTGGACTCACACTGGCACTGCCACCTATACATGCGGGTGCCTGCCTGCCAGCTGAACTAGTGAACTGCACCTTGTACTCTCTGGCTGCTGCCTGCGCAACATGCCTTAGTGACCCACCTTGCTTTAGCAGTGCGTGCGTTTATTACAGTAGGAGACTGCCGCCAATGTCATGTATGCCGTAGCAGTGTGCTGCCATGATCAACATGCACACCCTGCGCTGTCACCTTCCGTCTCATTGCTATTCATGAAACTGGATAACTAGCACAGGAGCACCAAACTGGCTCACACTGGTGTTTCTGTTCTGTGACTAAGACTGACTGACAGCTAAAAAGACATTGCCAAAACATCATATCATTGTTGAACTGAGTCTCAGACAATACATGTCAGTGCTCAGAAATAAGCTAGGGGCTCAGACCTAGAAAACACCTCCACAAATTAAGCTCTGAAGATCAGATATCTTAGAAACCAGAATATAGAAGCACGTAAGCATGGCAGATACCTGGCTTTGAGAAACAAATGTGATATTCAGTAGCCTTTATGCATGGCTGGTATCCAGTTAACTGATTGTATCACTGGCACAGCTTTATAAATTCCAGAAAAACTAGAAAACAGACTACAAATGCACGCAGTAATTCTCTGTGTTAACATGTTGGGCAGCATTCAAAAGGATGGATGTTTTTCTTTGTTGATTACAACGTATATTAAGCCAACATTCAGGAATGAGATTGTGCATCTCTACATGGAGGAATAATGTAGAAAATGAAAGATAAGTTTTAAGTTAAGAATCGCTGGCAGACATTATCTCCCAAATTATTCAAAGTTAATGGCAAACATTCAGCGGACAACTACACATTATTTTAAAGAAATGTTTGGGAAATGCAGCACATGTTGCATTGAAGAATTTGAATATAGTTATTGCAAGCGAAAAAAATCAAAAGTGTAAGCATCACAAACAGAATGGATGGAATGTGGTAAAATGGTTAACAAATCACAGAAAAAAAGAAATGTAACTTTTTTGCACTAGAGCAAGCTTTGCCCTGGTGCCTATACCATGGGAAACTGCAAATGGCACGGTGCAGTGGTTTTCAGTGTTTTTACACATCTGTAGTATGGCCTAAGGATGTTCAAACAAATCATATTTGAGACAATTGTACTAATACAGAAAGGTAAATAAGGGAATTTTTGCTGATGATGAGAACATTTACCTAACTAATATCTATCCTATCTATCTATCTATCTATCTATCTATCTATCTATCTATCTATCTATCTATCTATCTATCTATCTATCTAATCTTACTGACAGTTCATTTTCTTTGCAAAATACAAAGGATTTATGGAGGTTTACCAGATGTCAGACACTTGGTAGGTGGCATCAGCTGGGTAACAGAAAACCTCTGCAAATTCAAAGATTAATTCTTGCAGCCAAAAGTACTAACATTAACATGCTATGGGGATTCCATGGATATTCTACAAACATTATATCATGTTACTTGACAAGAAAATGACTTATTTTAACCTTTCATGTGACAGCACAGTATACTTCGTTAAACCATCAATCGAATTGCTAGAATATTTTGTTCTTGAAAATGTCCCCAACATTACTATTACATTAAGAAATGATGATAGAAATGCTCAGATTTACACTGGATAGCTGTAATGCTGGAAATGCATCGGAGGGACAAGGCCTCCATATCCTTGTGCTTTATTCCTTTTTATCATGTGTTCTGTCTTGTTTTCTGTGCAGGAGTTCATGGGGGACTCCTGGCGGTGCAGCTCTTCCACTGTTGTTTTTGGGCACCTGTGTGTGGGCCACGGAGCAGGGTATGGGCTGGTTGCAGCTCCATGCTGAATTTGACAGGTGCTCTGTGTATCCTCCATTGTGTGATACCCAGGCCCTGCCATTGGAATAAGTTGATTCCTGATAGGGACAAGATGGCCCCCATGGCCTCTTGCTCTATATCGCCTGTTACCTTGTTTTCCCGAAGTCCGTGGAACCCCTGACTCTGTCCTTTCCCCTGACTGGCTGTTGGGTGGAAGTTCCATATATGGTATTGTGGGGAAGTCCAGGCCAGACTGGCTGGAGACTTCCCAATGACTGTATGTTGTGGGTACACACTTGGGGTGGGACCTGTGTGAATGGAGTGTGTCACCAATATGCACTTCATGTTATGGGTGTCTAGTTTCTGTGTGGATGACACAAAGAATGAGATAGCCCTGCCTGAAACCGGTATGAATGCAGTGTGGAGTGCTGAATGGCTGGGTACTTGTCCCAATAGACAATCCTTGTTGTGAGTGTCTGGAGGGAACAGAATGACCTGAATGCACAGTGAGCCTGACTGGCTGCCTGCCAGAATGCCCTTCTGAATTATTGGTTGCCTGAGTGAGACCCAGCAGAGTGAATAAGAGACCAAACAGTATATCTGGGGACCTCTCACTGATGGAAATTGTTCAGAAGCTGAAGTTGAAACTGATGCTTAACTTTGAGGCCCGCTGGAAGAAGAATTGCTGCTGCTGTCCTTTGCTAATCTGAAAGCTGTGTGACCATCTGTAAGTGACTCCAATCAAGCAGTCCCACTAAGTCAGTGCCTTGTCTGGGATGCCCAAGGGAAGCCCTTATTTATATATTTTTATGGCAAGTTATAATCTGGATGATGAACCCTTGTATAACACCCCTCGCTTAGAATCCCCCTGACCCCACTGAGCCAAGAAGTAGATTTGTTTTGCAAATTTAAAAGGTTTATTTGAAAAATTAAACTATATATATATATATATATATATATATATATATATATATATATATATATATATATATATATATCACACTTCTATAAATAAATTGATAATGGATAGCACACTTGTGAATATGAGCAGTAATCAGCAATAGGTAATCCTACAGTAGCACAGTTCTTGGTTACTTATGAATAGGAAAAGAAGAATAAGGTGGCAGAGAATGCTTTATATGGTTCAAGGAAAGGCAAGGTGAGACAGAATACAACACAGAAATAACCTTGAGATGATTTCAACCAAAAGATAATATGATCACTTTTTCTTGAACAATTCACTCCCCCCCTATGCAATGTAAGGAGATGAAAACAATATAATTCAGTTCCCCCCTAGCAAGCTTAGAGGAAAACAGGTAGAAGTTTGAAACACAGGCCCAAAATGCTTTGAATGTGATGACAATGAAGTGAGAAAGATGCAAAAAATGCTTTTAATTCCCTCTAGAGGTTCAGGGTGGGTGATATCTAGTTTATATTAGTTCAGGCTCACTTTAGCAATGCTCTATGAGTAACTAGCAGGTTAAAACGAATTTTAGCAAAGGAAAGCAAGGAGCTGCTGATTTTTACACATGGCTGAAATTGTGCAAAATGTCAAATTGCGGCAAATTTAATCGCGTGCGTCGAGCGTAATTACGGAGGCACTATAAGGAGTAGGTCTAGGTTCTAGGTTTGTTGGAAAGCTTAGATTCTAGGCTTTAAAATGACAGTTAAATTTTGTTCCTAGGACAAACGGTTCCAAAGATACGGACAATTTTGTGAAAGTAGTTTTTCGGATTTGAAATTTAAAAGCTCAGAATGACAGATGGCAGTTTTCAGGTTTAAAGATGACAGAATGACACGATTCTAGGAGGCAGTTCTAATAGGCTAAAATAGTTTGGATTAGATTATTTTAAACTAAGAGATTGGTTTTGCACAGTGAGTACTCACACTATATTTTTGAAATAAGCCGTCAAGTTCTGGTCAGGTTGGACGGGACTTCCGGCGGGTGGTTCTGAAGTCCCGGCTATCTGGGTCACCTCTGCTCTCTGGGTCTGTCAAGCAGCGGTTCTGCTCACAACGGTCTGGTTTGTGGTTCTCTCTGGTTCTGGATACAGCACTGCTTTCTGGATACTGCTACAGGTTCTTGCAAAAGTTCTTGGCAAAAAATTCAAACAGCCCGCCCGGTTGTTGAATAGTTTGGTTGGTTTTGAGGCCTGCTGAAGAGGATTCAGCTTGTGGATTCAGGCCTCTCTGCTAAAAATTCTGGAGTTAATTTCTGCTACAGGTTCTGGAGATTGATGGATTTGAAGTCTGGATCTCTGGATGTGAAGTCTGAAGTCTCCCGGCAAAGCGTCCCGCAAGAAAGTGGAAAGTGAAACTCCCTACCTGTCCTGCACTGTCTGCTTTTATGTGTTTAGAAAGTGGGTGTGTGTGTGGCATAACTGAGCCTGCCCCTCTCTACTTGTCATTGGCCCAATTCTCCCCTCTCCCATGATTGGGGGAAGGAAATGGATTGTCATCATGATGAGGTCTGTTTATGGGTCAGAGGATCCTCCCCTGGTCAATTTGCCCACAAATCTATATTTGATTCAAATACATATTTCCCAGATACACAAGTGGTTGACATTACATGTGCATATTACAGATGAATTAAGACAGGTCTCTGTGCAAGCCCCATGTTCCTGCGAGCTGGGATTCAGAAATGACAACATTTTGCACTTTTTGGTCGGTTTACCAATATCAGACATTTACCAAAAATTACACAAATGTGCGCAAGGAGTATGGACATTAATTGATGAAGTGTCAGATTTTTAACATGCAGACATTTGGAGTAAGACCCTATTTTCTGCTAGCAACCCCCCAGAATACACCACAGCGTCCTAAAATCTCTTAAAACGTGCACAGAAAAACCACAAGAATAATGATATTACTTATATAATTCGGACAAGTCCGTACTATGAATTATCCATCTTTTTTAAAATGATGCTCTGGCCCAAAGGGGTGTGGTTTCCCCCAAGCACATGGTGGAGTTTCTGGTTTGTCCACTTCCCCCAAGCTCAGCTTGCTAGCAGAGGCACTGCCCCTCCCAGTTTCTCCCAAGAGGAAGCCATTTACGACCCCCCCAATATAACATTTGCCTGAGTCCAGGACAGGGCTTTGTTCAATTTCCTGCAGTCTGCAGGTACCCCTCCCGTAATTCAATCAGATAGAAGTGATCTCCTTTTGGTGGGGGCAGCAGGATGCAGCCAGGCCTGGGAAGAGTTGTTGAGCCAGTTCAACTCCTGTCGGGGGTAGTTGTCAGGCAGAATTCAATTTCTTTAAGCCAAGCTTCAGCTAAATGTCCTGTTTGTTCCCAGTTTAAATCAAACTTACAATTTTTACACATGCAGCTAGAATGCTGATTCTAAGTTCAAAACCATGACATTTAACAGTTGCAAACTATGTGACACTCAAAAGTAGGTCACTCATTTAATTTAAACATTTCGCTTTTAGTGGTTTTACCCCCAAATTCACTTAAGCTGCTGACATCCCCAGCTATTTTTTTTTTATATATACATTAAATAATTACTTCCTTCAAGTCATTTCAGGATATAGTTTTACATTGTATCCACCTCTTAGCAAGTCTTTCCTTGGCCTGGTTTAGGTTCATTTGTTCAGTTTTACACAAAATTCTGGTGGTTTTAAAACGCCTGCTTTCTGATAGTGGTGAGCACCAGTATTGCATCCCTTTTGACATTAATAAAATGAATTCCCCACAATTCTGGGTTGCTTTTGGCAATCAGCATTGCCATTCGCAATGGTTTCAGGCTACAGTGTGTGTAGCCCAATGGTGGTTTTAGGCAGTGCCCTCCTGTGCTCACAACATAGGCAAAAATGGGTGGCAGCCTATTCTTCATGTTTTCCATGTGCACTCTCTGGGGAGTTCTGGCCATCATGATGTTTTCAATGCCAGTAATGCACAGTTTTATGGTAGGGCTTGGATGCATGGGTAAAAACATCCCACACATCAAGGAACTGATCCAAGAGCAGACCCGGCTTGGAGACCTCTTCCCGTGCTATGAGGGATAATCGTGCACCAGCTAACTTTCGCCAAGGGTCCCTGGAAGTCAGTCCTCGAAAGGCTGCCGACTAGAGGTAGGGACCACCGAGGAATCATGAATCGAAGTGCCCGGACATTGAAGTCCATCACCGTCGACGACGATAATCGACGATAATCGTTGACCAGAGCCGCAACACTCCATTGCCTAAGACATTTGCATCAAGGACTCCCTGCTCATCAGTGTCGACCGCTTTGTCCTGCCGGAGAAAGTTAAGGTCACCGTCGAACCAAGTAGAATCCGCCAGTGGGTTTCCCGCCACCCGAAGACCTCAGAGATCCTGACGAAGATCCGGAAGCCAGACGTGGTCCCGTCCCGTTCGGTGATG